>NC_045476.1:137155911-137455911 GCF_009650955.1 Corvus moneduloides | reverse complement strand
ACTCTACAAGAACTGCCTTTATTCTAAGAAAAATATCAGAAGCCAGACAATATATCTAGGCAAGAAGCAGTCTAATTTGAAACCTGTCAGAAATAAAGAGCCCTCCTGGTGAGATACTCTGTGACAAGGTCTTAGATATGAGATCACATCCAAATCACAACTTCTGTATAGAAGTAACAGCTTCAACTCAATTGCTTTTATAGCCCCTTATTTATACCAGAATTGAATTATATCTACTAAAGAGCAAACTTTATCACTGTCAGTGGCTGAAGAAGCAAGTGCTGCTGGGTTGTACAGAGACTTAACCAAGACAGTAACCAGGGCAATTCACTTATAAAGTATTCACCTGGCAAATGCAGCAGAATACTGTAATCAAATTCAATAGGATTACACCAACAATTAGGACTAGAGAGTTAGATTCTCTGCTATGCTATACGCTGCAGATTTGTACATCTATAGAATGTCTACGTGGGGAATTTTAAACAAGATCTGAATGGTGGCATTTTATTTTGTGGTGTAAGGCATAAGAAGCGTATCACTTGTAGAAACTGTATTCTCTTTTTTACAGCCTTCTTGGATGATGAATCTGGTCTCCTGGTTGAATGTTTTGCATCACTGAGTCCAGTTCCCTGTTAACACAGGCACCTATCACTCTCTCACTGGTGTATGTAACACCATCTGCAAAGCATCTCGTCTCTTTGCTCCAGTGCTGTGATCAGAGACAGTTTTGGAACCTCTCTGCCATTGCAAATCCAAACTTGTTCATGGCCAGTCTACATCTTACATGAAGTAAGATAATATAAAAAAGCAAAGACCTTAATGATTACTATTATATTTAACAAATATTTATTATAAATGAAATTATTTTTTGAAATGAGTACACAAATTTCCAGGTTTCGTTCATTACATAACCCCCAAAGCATTTGAGATTCATTAATGGCTTTTATGAGTCCTTCTACTCTTTCATGCTGGTATCTTATCAAGTGGGTACCAGAGCCCAGAAGCTTCCTCTCCTATTCTGTTGCAGAACAGAAATATTTTCCTTTGTCATGGAGAAAAGCAATCATTTCAATGATACACTAGAGAACACACGCTGAATCAGCAGCAAAGATAAAGTGAGCTCTCCAGTATTCCCAGCCACTCCTATTTGACTGTAAACTCTGGAAATCACCACCAGAGTACAAATTCCTCATAAACACTAACCTATGGGGATTACTAGGGTGCTGGAAAAGGACATCTTGTTCTTTCAAGATCTCCAGAAGTCTCTCACAAAATGAATTGTACATTTAATCATAAAACCTGTCCTTCCTCAGATTTCTCATCCATCCTCAGATTTCTCATCTCATTTTCTGCTGAACTCAGAAATGTTATGCAAATTATTTGTATAGGTGGCCAGTTTGGAACAGTTGCCTGAGACCTCAGAGGGGTCCTTACACAAACAATCCCTCAAAGTATAACTTCCTGTCCTTTAAAATAGAACAAAATCTATAAGTACAGAAAATCCAAAACCTCTTCACTTGTAAAGACAAAACAGAAGCCTTAATGACTTTATGTGCTTATTTCTTTTTGAGGAAGATAAAAGTTCTATATATTAAATGAAAGTGATTGAGATTCATGTCAATTTAATTCATACGCTTGGGCTGGTATGCATTCAAAGCCACTGACCTGTTTTAGGAGTTGAATTGGCCTGTAAATACACTTTTTTCTTTATTTTTATTTCCATCAGAAGGAGCTGATATGGTAATCTAAGACTTAGACATTTAGCTTTTAAATGCCTCAGCTCTAAGATGTGGCTCATGGTCAAGATGCTGTCACTCAGTGGAAGCGCCTACAATGAAAGAATTCACTTATCCATTTACCTTCTTACCAGGCGCCCCTCTAAGGCTAAAAGTAACATTGCCTCAATTGTTGCACATTTGAAGCCAGACTATCAAAAGGCTTGAATATCAGAGAATTGAAGGCTTGTGAAAACAAACACTAAATCCAGTATTAAACTAGATTGATTTCTTTCTTCAGTTGATGCTGTGCATACTCAGGTGGGTCTGCAGACTTCTCAGTTCTACTGCCCCAGGCAAGGTCTGAGGATTTTAGTTCAGATGTTTCTCCCAAGTTTCATCAATATTCAAGTGACAAAAATCCATCTTAATCTTGGGCCCAAAATTCAAGTATCTGGAGACCACAGAATTCTGTGCTAAATTTTGCAGCAATCCCACGTTGTCATCACTGTCAATGTCAGACAATGCGGAAAACAAGACCCTACTGTCTTCAATATTGTGATTCCATCCTCAAACTTGATAGCATTGGTACTGTCATTTAGTAATTTTAAGACACAGAATAAGCCATAAACCAGGATCATGGCACTGAAAAGTGGAGTCAAGGGAGACCACAGATCTTAACTAAGATCTCCGTCTTTCCTGTTCTAGACAAGAATGTCCCTGTATTTTCCCCAAATAAATTACTGAATTTATTCCAGCAGAGCAAAGGAAAACAGACTAGTTTAACCCCACTGTAATCAGAGACCTCCTTTTTACTTTCTTTTTACCAAATTTCTAAGTCAATCCAGATCTCAGCATCCAAATCCAAGAAATTCCATACATGTTGAGAAGGATCAAGCAACATGCCTAGCCATGTAATAGTCCCAGTGCACTTTGAATTAATTATAAACCCAGCAGGAACTCGTAAAGGATTGCACAGAACAGCAACAACAATTATTCTTAACTGTAGGCCCAGCTGGCTCCCAATCTTAAACCAGCATGAGTTTTGCTAATAACCATGGCAATATCAGAAAAATAAACACCTTTGCTTAACACAATCATTATTTACTTGCATCCACCCCACTGATGTAATTTAACTTGGACTCTTTATTCTATCTGCTTCCCCTCATGTCTCCCAACCAGGGTATCCAGGACATATGACAATAAAGTATATGCTGAATAACTGCATTGTTCCCACACTGCAGAAGATCCACCAGCTAGAGCTGGGAGCACTGAATTGAAAAGAAACACAGGAAAGTCTGTACAGGTCTCTCTTATTTAATTAGTTTACCTCACAGACTTGTGTACAATGTGAGGAATATCATCAGTGATAGTCCCATCAGCACCGGGGACTATGATTTGTGTCAGGAAAGATGATCTCATACAAGGTATCTAGAATTTAATTTTTATTAAATTAATAAAAAACACAGTTTGCCACTCATAACAGTAAAGTTTTCAAGGAATGGGAGAAAAAAAGAATACCAAAATCTGAGTGCAACTGAGTCAGATATGAAATTTTCATTTCTCCAGACTGTTAATTCAAGAGAGGGTGTAGACTGGCAATTGCAAGAATGGAAAGTAAGTTGTGACATTCTGTCAAATTTCACCTGCAAGTGCAGCACACTGATAAAAATAAACTCAGTTCAACCCTTCTGTTTCCACAAAGCAGAAAAATAGAAGATTGAGGTTATTTTCTCAGTGTAATAAAAATGAATCTGTTTAATAGATTCAAACTGAAAAACGTTTTGCAATTCTAACTAGTGTATTAATCTCACTTCCTATATTCAGGAATGTAGAGTAACATTTTCAAAAGTGTCCAAGACTTTTTATTGGCCAGGCTTTAAATCCTCTTTAAAAGTTTGGGTTTCGATCAAATGAAATGTGCAGAACAGCCGTTCCCAACCATCACTGGTCCTTAAGTAACAATTCTGTGAATGCAGCATTTTTGTAGCAGCCCTGCACTGTGTCCATCCAACTGTGTTCAATTTTAAGCTCTCAGTTGCCTCTAAATGCAAGCAATATCCGAGGATCATACACAGCATTTCCCCTCAATGTACAAACTGGATCTGAAACAACTTCAAGAGAAATAAATGAAGTTAGATATGTCAGTTTTACTAAAGGTATCTTAGACTATTAGAGCTTTGCTTTGTAGTATGTGTATTCATTGTTCAAACCCAGTCTTCCAAGGTGATACATGAAGATGGATTCTAATTCTTCCATGAAACTGCACCAATTTCTGTGAAGCTTTTTTTTTTTTTGTTATATGAGTAACACAGACTTACAGCTCTTTGCACCTCATTCTTTCTGAAGCAAAAACAGATAGGAAAGTACAATTTGTCTCTATATTTGTCTTTTATTGGTTCTAATATAACAACATTACTCTTAAGATCCATTGTACTACCTTTGTTTACATGCAAAAAAATATGTAATATAATGGAATTCTTTAAGATAAACACCAACATGCTTCTCTTCATACACTTCTTTAACTCACTCTTGATACTCCTTTGTGTTTTTTTCTTTAAAGTTTTGCAATGACATATTTCAATTTTTTTGTATAATTATTTGGCAGAATGCCATTGTAGTGACTTCTGCAATCTGTTCAAGATCTTTGGAAAGTATTATTAGTTCTGAAAAACAGGACTTTTTGTGACCCAGAGGAATGATATCTCTTGCTTGCTTAAAAGTAAAAAGATTTTTTTTGAGGAAAAAATTCTTTTATGTTGTTTCCCACTCAAAGGGGAAGCAGGACAAAGAGAAATGAGGTTTTTGAAGTTTCTGGCAGAAGGTGTACAATTTGCAGCCATTCCTGGTGAGATGCTAGTACACAAATCAATTCTTCTCAGATAATTTTTTACTCTCCTTTCTCTACCTGAGATTTCCTGGTGCAATCTTTCTGCTTTAAGTATAATGCTTTACTGGACAGAATATGGGTAGATGTCATTGCATGTATCTTGCATGTATGCTCATATGCTTAGTAGAGGAAGAGGAATTGAGATGAGGGAGTGGATTAGTGCCTACTGCACCAGCTTTAAACTTCCAGTGTAGGCAACACCTTACCTGGCTTCAGCAATCACACCGTAGTGTGTAGGAGCTTTTACACAGCAGTAAGAGCCAGGCTGCTCTAAACTCTTGCAAGCTCTGAGAAGGTTTTGGGAAAACTGGGACTGAGACTGAGAAAACAAAACAATGAGCAACACCTGAGCTTTATGAGCAAGCAGCAAACCCCTGAATGCAGAAGACAAGTTATTGGAAGTAGACTATCCAGCTAAAATGCCTAGAAGGACTTTGGTTTTGTGTGTAAGAATAAAATCTATTTTCATGTACTTTAAAAATAAATAAATAAATAAATAAAAACCCCCAAACAATGGATTAAAGTGGCTTATATCCAAAACCAGAGAGATCTGTCTTTCCTTTACAACACAATATCAGTGCTGCAGCTGACCCATATTCTTAAAGGATTATTAGATCAAATTTCAGATTTAAGTGACCTAAATCTCCATGGATGATGCAGACAGTCAGAACTGCACCACTGAACAAGGAACATATCCTGGTGATGCTAAATTGATGTGAAATTAGTCTGGCAAATATTCACTGCTATTCCATTTCTTTCAGATAGTCCATTAAATGGCTTGTAAATAGCAACCCACCTATCTTCAGGAGGAAAATTGAGAATTCAAAAGTACATTAAAATACTCTAAAACAGAATTAAGATTGCCCATAAAATCTTGACAGTCTTCCCTGTGTATGGTGATAAGACCTCTTGATCCTCAGGACATCTGTCTCATTCATTCCTAAAAGGAGACTACTAATTGAGAGAGCAGATATACCATGTCTTGTTTTGCCATAACTGCAATTTTTTTCTAATAATTTTTAATTCGATAACTGTAAGGACTTAAAAAAACACAGTTGCCTGTCTCAAACACTGTTAAAACCACAGAAGAACTTTTCAGAATTGAGCAGCCGGGTGGCACTGGCTCCAGACAAGGGTTCTCTCTGAGGCAAATTGGGTGGAACAGCAACTGCTCATACTGATATCACTGGTATCACCCCAAGATATGGAACTGATGGCATCTGTGACCACCAAAGCCCCCCTCCCCACACAAACTCACTCCTGCCCCAAATATGCCTCCATGGATTGCTGGAACCTGGACTATAAATTAAGCCACCAGATGGGAACAGGAGATAAAATAAAGGTGGTACTATTGTCCAAACATGTTGTGGTTTAACCCCAGCCAGCAGCCAAGCCCCATGCAGCAGTTTGTGGGAAACTGCTTCCTGTGGGATGGACTCACACTGGAGAAGTTCATGGAGAACTATCTCCCGTGGAAGGGACCCCCCACTATAGCAGGGCAAGGACTCTTCCCCCTGAGTGTGATGAACTGACCATAAGCCCCATTCTCTGTGTCCCTGCGCTGCTGCTGGGGAGCAGGTAAAGTTGAGAAGGAATGAGGGGTGAGGGAAAGGAGGGGTTTTTAAGGTCTTAGTTTACGTATCATCCTGCTCTGATTTTGCAAGTAATAAACTGAATAAATGTCTGTAATTCCAGCCTGTTTTACCTGTGCTGGTATTTGCTGAGTAATCTCTCCCAGTCCTTATCTCAACTCATGAACTCTGTTACATTTTCTCTCCCCTTTCAGCTGTGGAGGGCAGTGAGAGAGTGGCTTTGCTGGATGCCAGGCACTCAGCCAGGGCCAACCCACTGCATGACTTTGGCATATGGTCTTGTTTGCACCTAAATTCAGGTAGAGCCATCTCTCAATAATCAGATCATAACACTAACCTTAAAACTCTTCTCTGAAGGGGATGATTAAATTCTTCTAGTCATCCCATGGTACTCTTCCCTCTAACTGGTGTCTGACAACTGATACTTTATTTCCTTAAACTTTCCCTGTCTGACAATGACCGAGGAAAATCTGCATTTTACAAATAGAGAAGCCAATGAGATATCCCAACCAAATCTCACCAATTCTGTACACTTGGTTTGAGGTCCTAAATACTTGACTCCTCTCCTAGGGGTTTCACCGACCACTTCCCCACACAGTGTGCAGGTCTCAGAGGGTGACAAGCGTCTGCTAACTACAATTCAAGGCCTTCAGTCAGGCCCCAGGAAAAAAAGTGTGAGAAATTTGGAGATCAAAATAAGACTTGCCTACTGTCAAAAGGAGCTCCGTGAACCAGGCAGAATCAGCAGTCGCTTCTTCAAGGTGAATACATATCATTTGGAAGAAGGCTTGGCTTGCAATGCCATCCTATTCCATACTTTGCTTATAACTGAGCTGGGGAAGCCACAAACTGCAGTGTCCTTCACAGACACTACAAACCTGAATCACGATAAAATTGGTCACAACCCAACACTGCACACCGAGCAATCTTAATCCTAACCTATTCTGATTCATAACTGTCTAGAACTATAGTTTCCAAATTTAAGAGTTCAAGCGTGAATGAACAAAAAAAAAAAGAAAATGAACAGACAAATCTCACTGTGTGATACCACAACACAGCCTTTTGGCACTGTTTTGGAGAGGCATAGGGCTTTCACAAAGTCCTGCATTAAAACACTGCTTGTTTCCAATCAGCCTAGTATATCATTCAGTATCTCCCAATGTACAGCAACCGCTTTTCTAAAATATATGTAGAGATGCTGTATATAAGTTTTTAATTGATATAGAATTGCCCAGTTGAGGAAATGTGAGCATTTTTAGTTGCTTTGAGCAGGCTTGGATTTAAGACTTTAAGGATTCATAGCCTAAAGAAACATGTCTCCCAAACTTTTATGGTCATTTCTGAGATCTATTTTGAGACAAGTCACAGAATCACTTGAAACTGTCTCACCACAGCCTCAAGTTACTCTCCTGGAATATCCCTCAAGTATTTTCTCCAAAGCTGGCCTCTAAGCCTCTGACCATTAGAATGCCTTTGAAGCGCCATTGCAGGAGCTGTGGAGTCTCTTGCTGGTGTTACGCAGAAATCCATTAATTTGAGGAGCAGACCTTGAAAGCAACTCTGTAAAACTCCAGACAGCTGCTTTATTTTCTCCCAGTGCAGCTTTATCAGGCTTGTTTGTTGCTTATAGATTTTGCATGTTCTGTCCTGGTTTTAGGACTAGATGAAAGACCTTGGGACGATTAATGATTTCAGATGGTCCACAGAGATGCAGGCGTACTTTCTTTCACACAGTAGAGCAGTTGTCATTATAAACACTTCCCAGATCCCCTGCACAACACTGGATGACAGCTAAGTTGCACCCACACAGCCTTCTGCCTAAAGATGACAACACACAGTAGAGATGGTTAAATTTCTTTTCAGAATGTTCTTCATCAAGCTTTTAAGGTAAGATCTCCTGAAAGCAGTGGTAGAAAGCTACTATATAGGCATGCAAAAGAGCAGATATTTTGTCCAGAAGTCAAATTAATATGAGTCACTGAGCCAAGAGTAACTCTGCACCAATAAATGGAATTCATTTTCTTTATGTATTGGTACATGGTGCTGGTTCGGTACCATGCAGGATCATATATATCATATAGTTTATGGATGGCTGCTGCAAAACAGTATTTCTGTCCTGTTCATCATGGCATCCATTGATAAAAAACATGTCCCACACCAGACTGACAATTATCTGAAGAAGTGGCAATAAAAAATGAATTGATAAAATGTTATTTCTAATTCTTTTTGGGGAATCAAATCTGTCTCAAATCACGTTAATGTAAATTACTGTGGCAAATGTGACATCTCTGTCTGAGAGCATGTTAATGTAATTTACTATATTGAATATCACATCTCCGTCTGCTAAAGCAATCTGTTAAAATTCACTAAGATTATTATCTTCAAGAGGAAGAGGTTTTTAATTTTTCAGGTTGCTGTTTTTAAGTTCCTTCTGATGGAAATATCATCTACCATGTGATGCTGACTGACTGCATTTGATTAAATTAAAAATGGAGTATGTAAATTCCTAGCTCTTACCAGCTCAGTGTAAAACAGCATCTGGTGGAAAACTAAGGCCAGAATTTCAATAGCCCAAAACATTTAATTTCAGACAAGATTTCTTCAGAAGTGGTAGATAGACAATAGTACTACGAGAGTAACATGATAAATTTTATATTTGCCTAATTGCATCAACTTTTGACAAGTCTTTGCTTGCTATCAGAGACCAGATAAACTCCAAAGCAAAATATTCTACCTCAATAAGCTATGCAAAAATAAAGTAAATTAATGAAACAATGTAATGGATATGACTATTTCATTATTAGGGTTATGCAGTGTTTAAAACATAAGAATAAATCTTGCAGGCACTACTGCTGTGGAAATCAGTAAAAAAAAGTCTGAAATATGTCGAGGAATCACATATCTTTCCTAAGAGCTACCCAGTCTGTGCTGATTATGCCTAATCTATAATAATATTGAAAGAATGATGTTTTTACTACTAACTGAAAAGATTTCAAAGCCAAATCTAGGAGGACATCATGTAACTACACAAAATATTATGAGAGTCTATTAGAGAATTGAATACTCTATTAGAGTATTCTAGAGACAAGAGAATACTTACTTAAACACTGAAATTTTTGTTGAAAACAAATTTCACTTCAGGTTTCTTTATTTTAGCAACTAACAGGTATCGCAGAAAACATCCAACTGTATGAATTAGAATAGCCCTTTTTGGAGAAAAATACATAGGATGCAATAGCATTTCAATAGCTTTGATTAAAGTCCATTGCACTGATCAAAATAGCCAAGTATCCCACTTTTAGATGCTTTTCCACTGTTTGGCTCTGGATTTGGCCAGAACGGATAGGGAGCACAGAGGGGCTTGAAGACTGAAGTCAGAGACCACAGAGCTTTGCAGCTCTGGGGATGGACAATAAAAATTCCAGGATCAGCAGGAAAAGAAACTAAGAGGTACCTACTAGAGGAATGGAAGGGTTGCTCAGATTCCCACTCCTCTTTCCCCTCAGAAGATGGCTTCCTTCCTGGTGGTGACAAAGCACTTCACAAAGTCAGCTTTCGAAGTGAGGCATCCAAAATACTTATACTCCCTGTTCCAGCCTCTAACTGTATCCGGCTGCTGGGCAGCTTCTTCACTTTGGGGTATTGACACCTGCTGGCCGACATAAAAATAGCAAACTGTTTTCTCAGGAACACAGTCCTAGTGCTGGGTGCATATGGTTTCATGTTCTCTCTCTGCCATATGTTAGAAACTTTCTGATTCAAACTGGGTGCAAGTAAAAATCATAATTTTAAAACTATCTTTAAAAAATATCTGGCTTGGATTTTGTTTTACTACAAATGCCAAGACACCCTGAACAATGGAAACATTACCAAGTCTCTCCAAATTCTCCATGATATAAATAACAAAATTATTCCTTAGTTTCCAATTTTCACAGATTCCAATAAATACAGAGAACCATGTACTCCAGATTTTGCTGGAAGATAATCTAAAATGAAAGAAAAGAAAAAGGTCCATATATTGAGTTTTAAATTTCTGCTTTTCCTATGCTTATGAAAACCTTCACCTCTTCAATTGTTTTATATTTATTTAGCTTTAGAATCTAAATGAAGACAGCATCCTTTTAAACATTTACACAAGTTAAATATTTCCAGTGAAAGACTGGAGAGATTCATGAGGAAAAAACTACCAAGGGTCAGTAATTGCACAGGAATTACATTTGGCTAGATCTAAAAAAGTTTAGAATCTGAAGTATCATCAGGGGAAATATTGATGTTATTTCTGCTTTCACTCTTCATACAAGTTTTCCTGGGAATCCTCTTCTGGTTAATCTCAGTGGTAGGATATTGCCATTTTGGCAATAAATTGCCTTTTGGCATGGTCCCATATGAACATTCTTAACTACTGAAAAATGTCTATTAAATAATACATGATAAATGCTATGACCAGTGTTCTACATCTTGCAAGTTTGGGTTTAAGGACAGATTGATTTGTATTCCACTATAATCCCACTGAAATCTGAAGCTCATGAGAATTTTCTCCTTAACTCTACATCAAATAATCTACCAGTAAGTGTTATTCCTAATTTTAAAAATAAAGCTTTACACTAGATATCCTACTATTGGTTAGTCACTCACTTCTGTTTTACAGACTGAATGTTAAATACTCAGAACAGTAACGCAAACACATCAAGGAACATTCTGTTCTCATCTTTAATGTACGTTAAATCCCTGTACAAACATCTTCATTTAAGAGATAGAAGAGTAAAATGGTTTTAATTAACTGTACAATAATCCTTAGAGCATTGACACTGACTTCATGATTTTCCTCAATTTTCTTCAACATTTCTAAATGTTTCTTTTTAACAAAAATAAAAAAAAAAAAAAAGGAAATCTAAGAAGTTTTACCTTTGTTTCTCGTGATTTTTTATTTTGGATAAAACTATTGCATTTAGAAAGTATAAAAATTAATTAGCCATGTTCCTGAGGAAGACTGTAAGATGGTTGTCATCATATTTTCACTGCAGGCAAGATGGAACTACTCATTTTCACCATTTCAGCTCACTTTATCTCATCCAAACATTCTGAGCTACTGCAAACTGAAATGTCACGATGCATGACTGAAGGGACATTGCAGTGCAGTACATTTTTAATGCCAGCTTTTTTACATTTCAATTTATACAGAATTTTCTCCACCTTCTCTAGCATTAGCAGGACCAGTTTCATACTCCCTTTCATGAAAGAAAGAGGAGGGATTATAGCCATTGCTAGACAATGAGAGGCAGGAATTGAAACATTAATCAGAATGAGGTAAAAGAGGAGATGAAAGACAAAGAAAATTCCTTTGTAACCTTCATAAGTGATAATAAAATGTTTAAATAATCAAACAATGTAAATCCCAACTGTGAACAAATAGAAGTGTCATGTTTCTCATGGTTAAAAACTCATAGTCTGAAACAGGACAGGAAAAGTAAAAATCAATAGTACCTATGGAATATTAATAAGGTGAGGGAGAGAAGAATCCTAAGAAGGAAAGAGCAGAGTGGTCAGGAGTGGTTGCACTGGCTATCAGTAACCTGAACAATCAAAAACACTGTATTTTGCAGACTTTTGTAGATGGAAGAAACATCCTTTCAGTATTCCACAGGGATTGAATAAGTTTCTCATCATCATCTAGAAGATCTGCCCATGAAATGCTCCTAAAAAATAAAGGAATAATGAAATGCTCCTAAAAATAAAGGAATAAATAAAGCCCAGAAATGAACCGATTCCTTGCAATACAAAACACTGTTTAGTAGCTTAGCAAAAATACAAACATGAAGGTGTGGTCGACTTTGTAAAATAAGCACAAAAATGGTATGTGATAAAAATGACTGCAAACCACTCTGACTGGAAAGATAAGTTGTAACATATGAATGATTCTGATGTTCATGATGCTCTTCTCACTTGTCTTACTTTAATTTGCAAATCTTTTATTTACATGGTCAGAATATAGCTCTGTTTCCACCCTCATCAATTGGTGTCAGCTTCCAGGACTTGCTGAAACCAACCAGAATTGTCAGAATGGAGCTAAGGGAAGTAAATGCATAATCATGACATCTGGGGAGTTAGCTGAATTTTCAGTCTGGTGTTAGAAACTCTCTGAACAGCCAAATGCTCTTGGTTATCTTTCCCTGCTTCTTAGCTGTACTGTTCTTGCAAAAAAATGGAAAGGAAAGTCATTTGGTTGTGTGTCATAGCTGGAACAATCCCAGATGACACTTGAATATTCATTGTTTAGAAGAAAAGAGTTCTGGTAACACTGTTGCTTTGCTAATATTTTTATCATCCCTGTTACCCCTACTGAGACAAAGAAACAAGGAGTGAGCAGAAATGAGTTTAATACACTTACCTAATTCAAACTCAACATACCACTTGAAACATGGTAGTTTTCCACCTCAGTTTGCAGCATGTATTTCCACAACACTCTTTCACAATTGGAAAATAGTATTCCTTACATTATTCTTCATATTCCTAAGGATGAAAGAAAGCAGTCACATTGTTTTGTAACTAAAAAATCCTCAACAAATTAAGTACTGAGTGAAAGTTTGCTGGTATAGAAGCAACTACGTGAATAATGAAAACTACTAACATCATACCTTAAGAAAATTCTGAATACTTCAAGTTTTGCTAATATTTATGGTCCACATCTTTGATTTCCTATCTGCTGACAGATGTGCTCCCTCTTTCTGATGCAGGCTTGTTTGAGGTTGTCTTGGTTTGAAAGACAGGTGTCAGCCAAGGAAGGCAGGAGTCTCCCTTGGAATGGAAGAAAAAAAAAATTGCAACCCCCTTTCCTCCGAATTATTATAATTTTGAAATTAAGGGGCTTTCAGGCAAAGACATCAGGAATAACAGTTCTTTACTATTATATATGTGTATAACCAGTCAAACAAACAATAACTGTGGCAGTAACAGCAAACAATCACAAACCCAGTGCCAGCCTTCTCGGCTGTCAGGCCCTTTCCCCTCGGGTGCAGTTCCGCTCGCAGCCGGCAGGGGCGCTGGCGGCTCCCGGTGAGCAGGGCAGGTGCGATGGTTCCCCCGCGGCTGCAGGGGGGCGCTCCGGAGCGAGCTCGGGGAGCACGCGGCACCGGTGCCCTGGGATCCCGGGAAGGGATGGGACAAAGGCTTCACAAACCCCTGGGCAGCCGATCCCGGTGTCCGGCCGGACCCTGGGGAACAGCAGGCTGGACCGGCAGGCTGGAACGGCAGGGACAAGCGCAAATCCCGGGTGGCAGACGAGATGTATCAAAATTCTGGATCTGCGGTGGAAAACCCCGGGAGGTCTCCGTGGGCAGGGCGTGCAGGGCTACAGAGTAGCGAAGGCTCAAAGCAAGGGTGGGGTCTCTCCGATAGAAGGAAGGCAGCTGAAGAAGCAGCCTCTCTCTCTGTCCGAACACTGGGAACTGACTGCCCACAAACCCAAGTGAAAAAGAGTAGTCAGATGCACCCAACCCCTGTGATCTTTTGTTTTTCTTAAGCACCCAGTAATTTGTCCCCCTGGCAACATGTATGGGGAAAATTTCTTCAAGAGAAAAAGAAAGCAGGAGGATAACTAAAACCCCAACAGGGGTTCACAAACTAGGTATCCCAACCCTATAGAAATGTTAAGTTTCAACTGTTCCCATTAATTACATGGATGTAAGAGAAAAAGGTGCTGCCAACATGATATCCTAGCCCAGAACTTTCTTCTAGAGAGCAGAACACCTGAGCTTTCCAGGTATCAGAGGCTTGTCACCAGACAAGTAAGGCTAGGGTACACCCACTGCCCCCAAAAGAATGATGCAGTTACCAAACTCTGTTATCACAAGTATATGGGGACTTTGATCAGTAGCTGCTTGGTTTAAAATGCAAAAAATGTCCTTAGGAGCAAAGACTGTGGAACGGCTGCAGCCCTTTCCCCATTATGCACCCTAACATTAATGCAAAGTCATGCTCCCTCATGCATGTCTTCTTATACTGCCCCTTGCATCTTGTGTTCCCAACTGCATAATGGTTCAGACTTACCAAAAGACGGGGACACCACCACTCTGCCTACCCTGTCTGTACTGGTGCTCTTCTGTAACACAGTAGATGTGCCTAGAACACACAGTACCAAGGAGTGCACAGATGTTAAACTGACTGCTTTGCTGGGTTCCAGCCAATCTCTTACATGCCAAGAGTAATATCGCTTTGGTTTGCACTAAGAAGCCAGGGGTGATCCAGACAGTCCTGCCCAAATACATTTCCTCAAACTCAGGTAAGGCAGAATTTCAGCAAGCTCCAACTGCGTGACACAAGCTGTTGGCCTATATAGGCACCTGGCCTTGGCACGTGCTTGTGAGTCTCAGCGTGTGCATCACAGTACTTAAATCTCTTTTTGTATCCAGAAATTCTGAAACATTAACCAATATCTACTTAGCTGTATCAGCAAGCTGATTTAAAAATATTAACTGTTTTGTCCCATAATAGACTCTGAAATATCTTGTTTCAGTGGTTCAGAATTTTACAACTTGGTTTTCATTACCCTTGGATTATAATTTTCACATCTTCTCTAATGTTAATAATTTGAAGAGGTATAAGACTGCCAGAAAGGAGAAAAGAAATAATGTATTTACAAATGCAATCATAGGACAGGTTATAAAACAAGAAGGATCCTTTGTTTAATTTGTATTTTGTGTTTGATTGCTTATCTCTCTGCATGTGGGCTTTGCGTTTTACCTTCCTGAATTTCCAGGAGAATTTTGTTAATATACACACTGACCTTTTGCAAGCAATGTAGGGAGAAAGGGAGAAACATTTAATCAGTTCAATATAAATTTCAATCACTTCAAAGGTTTCATACGAGCCACAAAATATATATTAAAATGAAGGTTGCTAGTCTATATTGGTGATGTGAGGTGCGATACAACAGCTATGTATAAGCCCAATTTCTAAAATGTGGGGTTATAACCACTATTTCTCTTTTCCCTGATAAAGAGTACCACTTTAATGAAAAAGAAGCTTTTTCTACTAATTTGGAGTTTTTGCTTTTTGAAACATTTTGCATGTAGTAAGGGAGTGAAGAGGAAGCTGAAGTTTACTTCTGAGGTTTCGGAGGGTTAAGACAACTAATCTATTTTTCAAAACTGTATTAAGAGATTCCTGATGGCCTTTTCCTTGTGGCTCTTGGCTTTGAGAGCTTCATAGGAGGCAAAGTTCAGTATTCACAACATGGCTGCATGTACCCCCAGCTATGAGCCACCTAAAAATTGCACAAAATATGTGCGTGAAGATTTGGGATCATATCTTCTATTACAAGGAAGTTTTACTTAGAATGGACCCTTACCTTTTTGTGTTCTGACCTCACACAAAACCTTATACTTCTGGTTATGACATTTTAGTGTTTTTGAACTCTGGTTAAATTAAGTAGTTTAACCAGTAAACTTGATCTTTCTTTGCAAATAAAATAGGGAAGAATTATGATTATGTAAGTGTCTTGGATAAGTATTTCATACTTTTACACAGCTGGATCTAAATTTATTCCTCCCTCTGAACTCCCTGGATAAACAACATTTGGCTTCCTAGCAACCGCATTTGTCCTCAGTCAGCCAGAAAAATTATTGCAACTCAGTTTTAAAATAGTTTGATTTGAAATTATGAAAAATACCTGTGTTGCAGATGTACAATTTCTTATGCTGCAAAATTCTTGCACTATGCAGTAGAAACAGGCAGGAAGAGATGCTTTAGGTACCCTACTCTGTTAATTTCTCTCCTGGTCCTTACCTTCAGTGAGGGGAAGTTGCAAGCATACCCAGAAAAAAAAAGAAAGTAACATCCCTTTCCCTTTTTGCATAACAGAAACTTTAGGAGGGATACAGAGATGTGACAGCGAAATGAGCTCAGCAGAGGCCAGCCAGATGGACAGTGGGCTGAAGTTCATGGCATGCAGAGTGAAGCTGAGAGCCAGGTTTATTCAGTTTTCCAGAGAAGGCGAATGGTGACCTAGCTGGAGATGCTACCTAACAAGGCAGTGGGGGGATGGAGTCAGAAATTGGTGGCGCACAACAATAAGGTGATGGGTGATATTAGGAAAGAGATCACAATGTAGGTGATCAGCCACAAGAACAGCTTACCCAGCTGATTAATATTCCTCCTTGAAGGTACTAAAAACTTGTCTGGACAAGGTCACGAGCAAATGCCTTAGGCCATCCCTGATTTGAGCAGGGATTGGATGAAATAACCTAAAGAAGCCCCTTCATTATTCTATAATTCCAGCTTTTGAACATGCTACTCCTTCTGAAGCAGCTATGTTTCAACTACATGGATGTGCTAGATGATGCCTACTGTACAGAGCAGGTCCTTCACCCTGAACATTAGAGTCAGTTTGGGGTTCTGCAAGTGACTTCAGCAGAAGCGGACTCTAGATTCTGTTCCAAATATTTGCATTTATTCATTGATGCAAGTTTACAACTTCTGATGCTCATAAAGAAATTCTTGAAGTTGTTTACTAATGGTTCTACTTGATTTAAGACATATGCAAGAGCAAAGTAATCCAAATTCTCAAGTGACTTCAAACTGCCATAATCTCTCTCCATGATGAAATAGTTTGTTTCAACCCAAAACTCATTTAATAGCTTTGCTTTTCTGTCCTGCATTTGCCTCCATCCCTACACTTCATTTTTTCCATGGTTTTTCTCTGACACTTCAAAGAAGGAAAATAGAGCAGGCAGTATAAATCAGATTAAGTTTTGCCTTGGTGTGTGCATTTTTTTTAAAAAAGGACTAGTACAGAATTTCATGGTTTCCATGGCTGCTACTATCCTACTGAGTTCAATACCCCAAGTTGAACTCTTACAGAACTCCGAGAAATAGTCAAACACAGGAGCCTGTGTACTTCTAAGTCTGGGTTTATAACATTTGATACTGCAATACTTGGGTTATGTGTTGCCATAGTCTTAGGCAGATATGCCACAAACCTCAATCAGATTTAAATTACCATTGGCAAGATGCACAGAATTTAGAATCTCAAGTTTTTATATCATTCTTTTACATCTTTTTGAAGTCCTTCACTCCACTGAGCTATAAAAAAGAGCAGATAATAATTTAGATTGTAATGACCCAAAAAGAGCTGAATTTCTCCCTACAAATATACACCATGGCAGAGAAGGAGAAGAAAAATATGTGCATCATGACCAGCACAGAAGCATTCCCCAGGCACATTGTCTGATGATCAGAAACAGTATCAGTTTAGAGGGAGTCAGCTGTTGTTGCAGCACCTGTAAGTCAATGAAAATATGACCAATTGCTTTAGGAAGAGGAAAAAGTACTGTAGTTACACTGGTGGCATTGCACTCCTGTGTAAGGAGCATCCAATTTGTTTCAATAAATTTCCAAAGCAGTGGGTACATAGAGGTCATCCCTCTCCAGGGCAGGCTGCCACTCTGAGAGACTGAAGAAAATCTGTATTCTCCCTGTTTCTCAGTGTAAAATATGAACATATTAAGTCTGCTAGAATTTATAAAATCAAGCAATCATTTCCTGCACATATTTGGACAGTGTAATTCAAAGTTGGCTTTGTTTAAGCCTAGTATATTTTCTATCTGAAGATGTTAGTAAATAAGCATTTCTGCATGTGTTAATGACATTTTTAAGTGGCAGCTAATTTGTCTCTGTTCATTGAATCATATTTGTTTGAAATTTGCATTCATAATTTCACATTAGTTCCCTAAAAATGATACTTTAAGAATATCTTTGTAAACATCTTCTCACTACTGCTAAACATCATAATTTCTAGGCATTTATATGCAAACATCACAGGTGTAACCATGAGTAGAGTTCTGACTAGGCAATTAGTGTACTGCGGTCAAGGACAAAGATGTAGTGGAAACAAGATGGGATGGAACTTTTTGACACCAGGTGAACCAGTGTGCCTTATGGGTGCACATCCAGAGGAACATCCAAGGTAGAAGACTGTGGTTGTCTATGCATCCATGTTTCCTGCAGCAAAACCTGCTAAATCTACTGCTTGCAGTAACTTACCTAGCCTAATTCTACCACAGACATTCTGGATATTTCTACACTGCTGTGGACAGATCCCAGCTTACTAGGTTTTCTGCAGCTGGACCACATGCTTCTGGGGTAGTGTCATGGTTTAGGATAGTTTGGGTTTTTAGTTAAAGAGGGCTCCATCAGTCACAGAAGTGATTCTTTGCAAAGAGGTGCTTACAGCTTCCTCTAGACACAATAAAACCAATCAACTGGCTAGTTTGAATTTGGCCACTTTTTTAAGCCACTTAAGAAGCTTGACACGCTTCTGTGATCCACATTTAAGAACAAACAAAACCCTGGGAATGCTCTCTTGCTTCCAGCTTTTTGGACAGGTAACTGGGGGGGCCTGCAGGCGGCCCAGTGGGGCTGGGCTGGGCCCTGCTCGGCGCGGCCCGGCTGGGTCGGCCCCAGCGCAGCGTGGCTTGGCTGAGATCTCAGCTGGTTCTGCTCACTGGACACCCAGCACAGCCCCCTCAGTGCGGGCCGGGCCAGCCAGGAGACAGCCACCCTGGAGCCGAGTGGCCCTGTTCCATCCGCAGCCCTGCTCCATGCAGGAGGCCCCGCGGCACGGATCGGCCAGGCCGGCCCTCACCCAGTGTGGCCGAAATTCATCTGAGGCTGCTGCCCGGCAAAGATGGTGTGACCAACAGCAATAAGCAAATTCCAGCTGCAAGGCCCGGGGGCGATTAACCCTTTTAGTGTTGTGAGTTTCCTCCAGAACAGATGAAGCCTGTTCTGAGACATCAATCCTCTCCCAAGTGGAGGAAAGGAAAGGTGAAGGCACGTGAAGAAAACACCATAAAGACACCAAAGTCAGTGAAGAAGGAAGAGCTGAAACCTGAGGGAGGAGAAAGAGGAGATGCTTCAAACCTAGAAGCTGAAATTTCTATTGTAAAGCTATGGTGATGGACTATGATACATCAGAGTACCTGTTGTAATTTCATGAAAGCACGGGGCGGTGGAGTGTTCAACTGCAATTGTGAGCAAAAGCACCCTGTGCTGAAACAAGCAAATGTTGAAGTAGCAGTGATTTGATGAGAAGCTTAAACAGAGAGAGATGAAAGTGATGAAGACCCTTGCTCCCAGGGAAGAAGACCTCTGTTCCTAGAGATGAAGATGCTCCCAGAGATAGGTGAAGAGAACCTTTTCTTCTGAACAGTTCAACCTTAAAATAGTACCCCATTAGCTCAAGATTGAACCTTCAAAAGCAGTTGTGGGGAAAGCTGTAAGATGAGGGAAGGGACTTTCACATGCAAGCAGAGAACCAACCCGGGAGGCTGTCTCGCCGTGATACTGAAGCCATGAGAGAACTGTTTCTTGTGGAGATGTCTCCATAGCATGAGCAAGAGAGACTCCTCTCCCTAAGTGAACTGAAAAAGATTATTACAGAGGCTGGTACTGAAAATTTTAAGTGTTGTCTTTTATGTTGTCAGTGGGAGAAGGGAGAAAGGTGGGGGGAAGAGAAGTGTTCTGAAGGTTTAGTCTGACTTTTTTTTCCTTCTTTTAGGTCTGTTAACAAACTTCTTTATATTCTTTTAAGTTTGTGCCCTGCTTTGCTTTCCCTAATTCTTATCTCACAGAAGGAAAATAAGTAAGTAATGGATATTTTGAACCAAACAACTACAGGTTGGGAACTAGATAATCATTTTAAGGATGAAAGTATTACTTGTGTTTCTACTCACCCAAATCTATTCCTGCACTGTGAAGGGCTTAGGTAGAAGATAGAACCTGACAGAAAATAGAATATAAAATACTTTTCTAGTGATAACTGAATTTTTAATGGTGACAAATTGGAAATATACAGAATTTTTCAGATGAGGAAGCAGAGCAATTACGTTATTCATACAACTCAAGGAATATTGAGAAACCCATCTGAAACCCTTAATGCTGAGGTACATGATTTAAATACAAGACTACTACTCTTCCCACATTAAAAAATGGTAATAACCATCTTTCAAACCGAGTTACTGGAGAGACCAAGGGAAAGCTGTCTCCAATCTTAGCAGGACTGAGTTTTTCCTGATCTTGCATTCTCTTTCACTAAAATAAGTGAGATAACTTTTTATGTCTATCTGCCATCCTTTGGATCTCAATATGCAGGGCTGCGCATCTCACCTTTAAATTCTCTGAACACTAGAAACTAGAAACTAATAACTGCCTTTTATAAGTGTAATTTTCAGAATGTGACCAAGGTATTTATTCTATTGACTGCACTCTTTGAAGTGCATATAGAGATATCCTGCAGAGACTAAAGCAACTCTATATACTTCCCATGGGTAAAACTGCTGTCATCTTTCTCATATCCACTCACTGGCCTGATTACCCTTACAATGGAGCCAATTTTGCACTGGAACTATTCCACTATCTTCAAAGAAGGTTGCTTTAATTTAAATTTAATCTGAGAAGGAGTGTCAGGCTCCAAATATGATTTAATCCACAGAAAGTCATAAGAAAGTTAAAATGATTCTGTTTAAATCTTAAGCTATTTGATTCCATCTCTTTTAAAAGAAAAAAAATCTTCTAGCACTGAAGAATCAAAGTCAAGAGATTTACCCATCATAATCATTTGAGTTACATAGGCAGTTTTCTCCACCCTATACTCCAATGTTTCTAAGTTCTTCCAGTTTTCTGCTTTTTTATTCTGCTTCAAGGGAAATGCAATTAGCACCGAACAAAATTTGTATTTTTCAGGCTTGAGGTCTCAAGCACAAAGCATTTTGAACACTCAGCAGAAATTCTCTAGAATTATAACAGTATTACAGAAGTTCATCAAGGCAGAACTAAAAAACAACTGGTGAGGATCATTCAAAATAAATTAATGAAACATGAACTATAGTACTGGGATGTACCTTATATTAGATGTATTCATTAGTCTTTCAGGGCTTCCTTCTCTCTTTCCAAAATGATGTGAATTTGTAAGTGGAATCAGTATGAATCTGACCATTGACGACACAGCATTTGCTCCAAAGCCCAAATTATTACAAAAAGATATTAGACACATGATGAAAGTCCTAAAAATATTTCTAAATAGAAAAATATCTATATCTTGGAGTGGGGGAAGAAAGGTGTGGCCATCGCTTGCCTCCCAAGCTATTTTCTAAGGAGAAATGGCAAACCTCAGTTATCACTGAGTGTGTGTAACACAGCACCTCTCCCAAGGAACAAAAAGATATATTTTCCTTTCATCCTCTAGATCCCAGATTTGTCCTGCCTCCTGCCCCACCACTTTGATGAAGCACAATCCACCATGTAGTGGGTCGATTCAGAGCTATGGACGTAACAACAACTATTCATAGATTTCTTGGCTGGCTGATTTCCCTTTGATCAGCTCACAGCCAACATCTTCCTGCAGCATCAGCAGTAACACAAATTCAGACCTCCCTCTAATATCCTGAGAGGGTTATACCTTTCAGTTTTTGCCAGATTTGTCTAAACAGGCCAACATAAAAAAATTACTGTGGTGAAGTAAAAACAGGCAACATGTCCATATAAGCCTGATATTATTAAAAAGTTAGGCTAAAAGCATTATCACTTTGTTATTGCAATCAATGCTGTTCTGTTACACTTTGTCTGGTTTGTATTGGGTAGCTGAAAAACTGCAAAATTACAGAAATTCTGAATGAGTATACCCTGTTAATCCCAACAAGACTGTTTATCATCCCCTTGAAGTACTTTTGTCTTCTGATTCTGGGAAAACTTTTCATGGTGTTCTAACAGCTTAATGCAATGGTCCATGTAACTTAAAATTTAAATTAAAGAAGAACAATGGAAATGCTATGTTTGCAGTATTATTTGTTTGACCTGAGATTGCCTTGGGGTTTATTGTAAGTTTGGTGGCTGCAGAGTTCTGAAAGAAGCTTTTAGCAATTAGCTAATTTACTGTCTTTGGACATATCCTGAAAGGTAGAGATACTCAATTCATTTTTATTTCTTAGCTCAGACTTGGACTCTTTTATGCTTACACTGGCAAATACAAAATCGTTTATAAGCAGAATAAATAACAACTTTCCAAGAAAGTAGTGAGGCTCAAAAATGAAGGGACTAGAGCAGTTAGAAATAAGAGATTGCATGTAGGACTATTATTAATTTCACAGTGAGCAATAACTTCAGAAAAACAACCATTATTGTTCAGTGTTACAAAATAGAACAGTACACATGAAGAATTTTTACACCTGTGGAGATAGGAGCACTGAAAAACAGCTACTCTTACATAAAGTATTATCCAGCTTATCCATGATCATGTCTGATGGTCAGCTGGCACATATTTCCCGCAGAAATAGCTTCCATCATCTCTTAATCAATTCGGTTCTATGGTTGAAGCTAATTTTCTTAAAATTCCATATCATAACTCAAGGAGATTAACCCATCTGAAAGAAAATAATAAATTGATCCTGACACAGTCTCTTTGCCATTCAAGTCTCTCTCCTATTCTTTTTGTGATTAAAAAAATCTACCCTCGATTAAATAGTATTTCCTGTCAGATTCTGCATGTGCTTTTTCAGGAAAAGTTCTGTTTTGTTGAAGCAACACATTCTTGTGTAAAAAGCCTTTCCTGTGGAAAATTCCCCACTAACTCTAATCCAGTTCTTTTCCTCGAGGTCCCAACAAAATCCCTTCCTGCTGTGCTTTCACCATAACTTCAAACTGGCCATGCTGCTGTCCTAGAAGTCCTTAAATGGCTGCCCCAGAGGTATTTTGCCCATCTAAAAGCCAGACAAAGCTGAAGCTTTCACCCTCCCTGTATTAAAATGCCTGTTCCTGAAGGTGATGAGAGCAGCAGCTGCATGGCAGAAGTTTTAAAGCACTCAGAATTCTCAGATGTCTTTCGTGCCACCTTCTGCCCCACAGCACATGTACAACTGTGCAGAGCAGCACAGGGTCTCCCAGCAGCCGTCCCCTGCTCTCCCCAGCCCTGAGACTACAGAGCGGCACCAGTGGGGCTGATCAGACAAGGCACAGCTTGTTGCCATCTGTTCTCAGCTGCACTGCCTCTTCCAATCTAACTCAGCCATTCTATGGCACTGGGAGAAGTCACAGAGATGAAGAATTCCTCCTCACCCCTGCTAGCTAAGCAGGCATTCTTAGAGCAGAAGCTGCTGCAAGGCAATGCTCTTAAAAGACTTTTTTTTTTCAGAGCCTTTTTTCCCTCCTACAGTGTTTCATTGCTGCTTAATTCTGATTTTGTGCTATCGCAAGCTCCAACAAGTTTGTGCTGCCCATATAAACTAGGAAGTCTACAAGCCCCTAGAGGTGCGCCAAAGATGGAAGATGACTAGGCTTGTCTCTTCAAATTTGTGGCATAGTTATAAGGAAGAGTTCTACAAAATATTTGTTCAATTTAATATCTTTTCATTGTTTCTTATTGAAAAAAATAGCCAAAAAAATCTACTGTGAAACTGAATTGAGACATACCACCGTCCAAGTTCAACCAAAAAGCAAAGAAATTCAGCATAACAATTTGCTTAGCTGGGAGATGTAAACCACTGTTAAATATACTATTCAATATATATGGTATATGCAATACAATGCCATGTGCAAGCTTATTTATCTGACAGTGGCCTTAATGATAAATAAATGGACTTGACAAGGACAGACTTAAAGATGTGGCGCTTCATTCAAGCCACTCTTCTGTCTCAGGACAATGGATAAGAATTCATCCATTCCTAAATGGGTTCTTCTAGCAAGAACTCCTATTAACCTCTTGTGAACTTTTTTTAAACTAAAGAGTATTGAAAAAGTTCTAAACCAGTAAATGGTGAAAATGTGAAATAAATGTTGCAGAAACACAAATCCACTGGGAGTTGTTCTTTGAAATTTTTCACTTTGCAAGGATTTGAAGGCAAGGACTTTGTTTCCTTCACGACAGGTATAATTTGAGTGATCGGTTGCATGGTTGAAAATCAAATTTAGTATTTTTGAAATATGTTTTAAGACCCTCATATATTTGAGCTGACTTCTGTTTATAGCTCAGTAACTGCTCCACTATCTTGCATTCAAAAATGCAGCAATTTTTTCCTTCTGCTTATTGTCATTTTCTCTAGAAAACTATGTATCTTGTTTAATGATTTTCTTCTCAAAATATGTTTCAAGTAATTTAAAACTTTTTCTTTTGAATAAACAAACCTGTATGAAGAAATACTATGAAAATTCTTATCCCAAGGGACCGCAAGACTTATGTTCCTATCCAAATACAAATTCTCATCACGGACACAGAACAGTCCTTGATTCATAAATCCTGTGGGATTATTGCAAAGCATTAAAAATATATACACACAGTCATACTTCTAGTCAGTAAAAACACTGAGAGAAGAAATTATACAGAACAGAGAAAGGACATGACTCCTGAGTTTATGGCTTCACAGAATGAAACAGAATCCACAGAGAAATGAAGTGTTTTATTCGCTTAATTTGTTTTTATTCCCAGGAAGACATTTACTGAACAATTAAACAAACTCCAAAACAGCATGAGAGCCCATTCACCATGACTCTAAACCACAGCAGAAATGGAGGGATGGTCTTTAAATTTAAGATATATTCCAGGATTAAGATGCCACTGTAAGCAAGTGAGAAGATGAAGAAATTTATACCTCTTTTTCTCACCAGCAGATTTTGTGGCATCTGGATCCATGATGACTCTGAGATCAAGTCTCGTTTACCTGTTTGTCCTAAAGTGCAGCCATGTATAATCATCATATTGTCTATAGAACTTTCTTTATAGAAAATTCTCCCTTCCCAATGTATAAATATCTTAGTATTTTTATCTTCAAAATTCTGTGGAAATTGCTCTCTCATCTTGGATTTTTTATACTGAACATCCAAATAGCCTCTTGGCTCTTCCAGTCTTTGCAGTCTCATTTTCAATAGCTTATTTAATTGCTACTTCTGTTCACCTTTTAATCATTCATACCATGTTCAACTCATGCATGGAACATAACATATTCTCTTCAACTAAGTTTCTGTTAAATTCACGTGAGAACACTTCATTAATGTTTCCACATATGCACATATTTCTTGAATTTATAAAAATGCCCTGCCTCTTTGACTACCTTTTATACTATTAACTCTTTTTAGCAGAGACCATGTTTAATTTGTCTATTCAGAAGCTGAATAAATATTTGTCCATCCTGTAAAATCACAATGTCCTTTATATATGTTGGATCATAAACTGAGCTCTGCATTTTCTGATCACAAAGATTTCAAGTATTTTTGCATTTTCTGGTATATATTCGGCACATTTTTGTTAGGAGATGTGGGTCTGTTAAGAGATATGGTGACTTTTGAATAGCTGGTCAAATGAGAAGATAAGTGACTTAGCAAGCTTGAATATTATGGGGATGTTTTAACTCATGTCACAGACAATCATATTTTATGAACCTAAGGCAGGCAGCCAATTGAGAGCCACATAAGCAAAAGAGGCAGTCAGCTAAGATGGCATGGCACTGTCAGTTACCCTTCCTCCACTAAGCTGTCCTGACTTCTGCACCTGAAGAGGTAATAAGGATGTATGTCAGTTCCTAATAGGAGTAAGGAGAGAGAATCTCCCAGCAATAACCTCAACCCTTCCATATGTCCACAATGCAAGACCAGCAAACTCAATCATCTAATGTGCTCTCACCCTAATTCACAGCCTTGCTGTGACAACATGGAATAGATCCACCTCCTTGAAGCACTAAAATCCAATTTTAACAACTTTTCTGATAGATCATAATCCAACATTTCCCCCTGCCATTTTTATTGCATATATCCGGTAACCATGCCTGGTATTCAGGGTGTAATAATTCTTTAGATTAATCTAACATCCAAAGTTAGAAGCCATTTTAGGATTTTTTTCTGTCTACGTTAGGAAAGGAAGACCCAGGGGACTACAGGCTGGTCAGTCTCACCTCCATGCCCAGCAAGTTTTTGGAGCAGACTGTGCTTGAAACTATGCTAAGGCACATGGGAAATAAGGATGTGACTGGAAACAGCCACCATGACTCCTCTACTGACAAATTTAGTGGCCTTCTATGATGGGGCTGTAAATTTTGGTAAATAAGGGAAAAGCAATAGATGTCATCCACCTGGACTTATGTAAAGAATTTGACACCGTCTCACATGATATCCTTTTCTCTAAACTGGAGAAATGTGAATTTACATTTGATGGATTGACCAGTTGGTGGATAAGGAACTGACTGGACAGTCACTTCCAGAGAGTTGTGGTCAACAGCTCAATGTCCAAGTAGAGATCAGTGATGAGTGGCTGTGTGAGTTGACAGAGGCGGGAAGCCAGAACAACCACAAAACCACAGATGAAATGTAAAGAGTACATTTATTTCCTTACCTCAGTAACCAGAGGATCCCTGAGCAACACCCAGGCAGAGACACACAAGAGGGAATGCAGGCACCACCCGGGTCAGTCCTTCCTAGCAAAAGGCAGGCCTGCTCTTTGCACCAGTTTATCTAGGGCCCGTGCACGTGTAATTTGCCAGCATGCTGTGACCTTCCCTGTGTTTTTTTATGATCTCTGAGCTTTGATCTTCTTTCTCCCAGAATAGGGAGCTCATGCATGTCCATGAGGGTGCCTCCAAGTGTCTCAAAATGCCAACATTATCTCTACACAGAAATTCTACTTCTCAAAAACCAGACAGAGGATAAACAGCAGTAGGCATAAAATATGGGATTTCCCACACCCTTATTCTCCATGCCTTGGCATTCCCAGCTGCAAGGCCATTTAAACAAATCTACCATCCTCCTCACCATTATTGCACTTTTAACCCTTTCCCAAGACTGGCATTCCTCAGGGGCTGGTGTTGGGACCTACAACATCTTTGTTGGGGACATAGTCAGTGGGATTGAATACACTGACGCGATGCACAAGTGGGGGGGAGTTTGAAAGAGCCTCGCGTCCATCCTGATCGTGTCCCTGTCAGAGCAGCTCCAGGGGGTGCCACGCAAACGCACTCGGACACACTCTGACCCACTGTAGTTGGTGGATTCTCACAGCCACTCACACACACACAGAGCCAGACAGCTTCTGCAGCATCGCTGGGGACAAAGAGGCAGGAGGGAACTTTTGTATGGAGTTCTGAGGGGTTTATTAGGGTCCCCACTCGAAAGGATCCAGGGAGAAAGAACCCAGAATACTGAGGGATCCGGGGTTTTATCCAGATTGGCACTGGTGGTGGGCATAACATCGGGAACCTATCA
This sequence comes from Corvus moneduloides, assembly GCF_009650955.1. Lineage (NCBI taxonomy): Eukaryota > Metazoa > Chordata > Aves > Passeriformes > Corvidae > Corvus > Corvus moneduloides. Next base: position 137,428,480 of record NC_045476.1, on the reverse strand, counting down.
TTTGGGGGCCAGGGGGTGGAGAGGACATGGGGTGACAGGGCAGTGACCAGTGGGGAAGGCGAGGGGTAGAACAAGGGAACTGAGAGCCAGTGGGGTATCAAGGAAAGGAGAACTATCTAGAACATGGACTTAAAAAGAGTAAAAGGGGGTGGTCTTAGACCTCTGAGCCTGCCCACCAGTGGACCTCAATGGTTTTGGGGTCCTGAGGCTCCCGGGCCAATCCCGTAGTGGACTCAACCACTGCAACAGTACACCCTCAGCAAGTTTGTCAAAAACACCAAGTTGAGTGGTGAGGTTAAGCCCCCGAAGGAAGGGATGCATCCAGAGGACCTTGACAGGCTTGAGATGTGGGTGTGTGAGAATCCAATGAAATTCAACAAGGCCAAATGCAAGGTCTTACACCTGGGTTGGGGCAATCCCAATCACAAACACAGACTGGCTGAGGAATGGATTGAGATCACACTCGGACAAAAGGACTGGGAGATGTTGGTTGAATACAAGCTTGACATGCCTTGGCATCACATGCTTGAGCCCAGAAAGCCAGCTTTACCCTGCACCAAAAGAAATGTTACCAGCAGGATGTGGACTTGCTGCAGGAAGTCCAGATGAGGCCACGAAGATGGTCAGAGGGATGGAATACTGGAACAAGTTGACCAGAGATGCTGTGGACACTGCATCCTTGGAAGTGCTTAAGACCAGGTTGGAGGGGACTTTGAGCAAGCTGCCCTAGTGGAAGATGTTCCTGTCCATGGCATGGGATTGGAACTATATAATCATTAAGTTTCCTTCCAACCCAGGCCATTCTGTGGTTCTATGATTAACAGTCTGTCTTTTCCCAAACGAAGGTACAGGAAAAACACAGACACCTCACCCCAACCACCCCCAAGTTATACTTTGAATTACCTTTGCAAAGATAGCAAAATATTGAAGAGCAACTGTGGTCTTCCATTTTACAGAAAGGAAAAAGCATAAATAGATGGTGCAGGAGAACGCTACACTGCAGATTATGCTAAGAGTAGGACTTGGTGACTCAGTCCAGAAGACAGAAAAGATGTGCATCTTCCAAGGTGAGAAGGAAATAGAGAAGGACACTTTCATCCCTGAGTGCTACTGCAGTATTATGCCTTCTGTGCTATGACTTATTATGATTTATATGCATCACTGAACAAAATTTGTCCGTTAGAGAAGAAATCTCTATATTTACATTCTTATGGCTTTGCTACAAGACCTCTAAGACATCATGTTAGACACTCATCTGCATTGTGCAACTCAAGAATTTATTTGTCTTGGTTCCCTTCATAATGCTGTGAGAAGAAAGGCATAAATGATCATCATCTCCCTTCAGGAGGCCTACTGCTCCCCCTTCAGATAGTTGGGATGAATCTCAGTCTCTGCACTGCTTTAAGACAAAGCAAAGACAAGAGGATAATAAACATGTTACATTTAGATGATCATATAAAGTTTTTTAATAGAGTGGTTATTGTCAAATAAAATTATTTTCCACTATTTCTTTTTTAAATTCATTGGACAGATGTGTGACAGAGAGTAAATCAGCATAAATAGAGCAAATAAAATATAAAACAGGATTAAGAAATAATTAATAAAACAAAAAGAGTTGGCAAGAAAGTGGCAGATTATTTGGAGCCTGATATTTATCAAAGGCTAAAGCATAGTAGGTGGCTGAAGTTATTGTATTTTTCTATTAAGGAAGAACAGTTTCTTGGCAGATTCTGTAGGCAGTAAGCACCTCAAAGCCATTTTTAGCTTTGCATGCAATTAGGCTGCTGAATCTAATGGGAATGCATAAACTCCCCTGTGTAGCTCATCCTCTAGGATGTATTTATCTCATGTTTTTGTGTTACATAGCAGTACAGAAAAACCTGCTTGCTCCTATTAAAAAAACTTAAGAAGCATCTATATTAAAAAGTTTGCATATTCTGTATGAGCTACTTATTTCACTTAGGAACAGCAAAAGGTAATTTTCAGTCTATAAAGACATTACATTATCTTAAGAAACAGGCTGCTTCTCCCTTGAGTCCAGGATCATACTTCCACACAGAAAGTATCTGGGTTTTTTTTTTACCTTTTTGTCTATCAAAACACATACAGCTGAGAGTATATAAAAAAAAGTACATTCTTGTCCAGCTGACAGTGGTGCAATTATCTGACAATTTTCCCATCATTTGTGCTTGAGGGCACCACTAAAGCAGGAGCAGTGCTGAAAGTAGAGAGTGGTTATTTGTCAAAAATAGCAGGACAAATCAGCAATTTCACTACAGGCTACACAGCTTTTCAGAACAGCCTTGAGATGGGAGAGTGGAAACCTAAAATTTTGCTAATGCCTAAGGTGAAGTTTGATTAATTTTCAGAAGACTACAATACATACCTATAAAATTTAATAAGGAAGTGATACCTTGATGACACAAGAGGTGCCTTCTCATATATTATCTACTAGAATAAATTAATACATGAAGAGTTTTGAGTAGTATCCAGCAGGAGAGTAGAGACTGCAGCAGGAAGCTCTAAATCTATAGCATTTGGTTGTAAATTCACCAAACCTGGCCCTTAAGCATTACAACTACAAAAGGTATTTCTGTGTGCCTTATACTGTAATAACCATTCAGTAATTATTGACCTAAAAGAGGGGTAAGCAATGAAACCTCTTTTCAGATCTAATGCTTAGCTCTTGTCAGAGAGTAGAGCACTCTAAATTACTGACATGAAAGGAATGCACTCAATCTTTTGCCAGGGCTGTAGCATTACCTTCAAATCTGCTCAATGTGTGTATTGTTCAATAGCAGAACTTTTCAACTCGTGATCTACAAACAAATTCTGCTCAATTATCAGGAAAAACATATGTGTCCATAAGACCATTGTCATCCCTTGCTTGGTCTAAATAATGTTCTTGTCCAAAAACCTAGCTGAAGAGCTCTGACTGTGGTTTGCTTTGTGCATTAGTGGTGCAAGAAGCTCCACTTACTATTAGAATTTGCCACTGCTCATGCTAATAGAGCACAAACTGAGATCCCAAAAAACCACAACCATCAGCTTGTACAGGCTGCTTTCTCTCTGACAGATTTGACAGACCAAAAGTAAAAAGATTATAGAAGATTAATAAAAAATAAATTAGAGTGAGGAAGCAGATGAAGGAGACCTGCTGTAACAGCTGTTGTGATCTCTAGGTAGGGCACAGCATTGGAGCTCTGACAGGAGGAGCAGGTCTAGTGGTCTCAGAACAAAGTGATCCTGGATCTCAGGGTTCTCTGGTAATGGCATAGTATGAACCAAGATGAAGTACCCAAGGAAGAGCATAATGTTTAATAAGAGCAAGCTGAAGAGGGAAATCAGAAGATTTAAGAGACATTTTGCAAAATGCAAGTGAGAAAGGAAGGAATTCCAGATCATTATGCAAGTAAAAATCAGTAACTCTATGGTTGATAGCAAGACTCGTAGATTTTCTGGGTTGAAATTAGGTTGGGGGTGAAAAGGGGGTAAATTTTGCTAACCTAGTGAAGAAACATGTTTCTCACAATATGAAGGGGTTGAGGATGCAAAAGACATGGGTAACTGGAGGTATGAGTAGATGCCATCCTCCGTGCTCTTCTTACACATGCTCATAGAAGGAAGTAGAAGAATGGGATTATCCTGAAGTTCATAGTTTCCAGTCCCCCTCTGTCAGTCAGGTGACCTTAAAAATACGTGGTCTTTGCTAAAGACCAAACAGAGATGTATAAATAAACAGCAAAGATAGAACTTTTCCAGGATTTCATCTGAAGGAAAAGTGACTACTGCTCTGCTGCTTTATAAATCTGGAAAAACTATAATTTTTAAGAGAAATATAAATCTTCTCTCGCCCTGATAAAATTTACTGCTCTTCATAAACTGCTTAATCATGAACTTACAAGTGCTTTTGATTAATGGCTGGGGAGAGAAAAAAGGTCATATTTTATCTGAATAAGAAATGGCAGTTTTGTAGCAGCGAGAGCCATAACCAAGCTAGATCTATAACAGAAAGGAAATGGCTTCTTTCCAGCTTGTACAGCACTGATTGAGCTTTTAAATACTAAATAAATCTATTTTCCCAAACTGCAAGAACTTTCATTTTTCCAAGAACAAGCTTAAACCTGATATCAAATACATTATCCAAGTCTAATGCAGGAGGGGGAAAAGAAGTGCTCTATTTTAACCATTCCTTTAAGTTCTTCAGGTGTTCTTTAAGGGAGTTTTTCCCTCCTTAAATAGAAGTACTAGTGACTTAGGAAAGTGAAATTTTTAGTGCATTTTACCACCAAACATGCTATATCACCTTTAGAATCTCTTCATCTAGGTTTCTGGCCAGCACGCACTACTGCAGTCTAAGAATGTTCAAGTATAACTCCTAACACTTAAGACATAGTTTTTCAAAGACTTACGGACACGGTGAGCTAAAATTACAACATTTTGTTTTTTTAATTTATAATTTCTGTGAAGGAATTCACCTTTTTAAAGTCATCCAAATTTGCATATCTCAGGAAACCAGAATCAAAAGCATGACAGATGATAGCAAGTAGAAAAGTCACTAGCTCAAATAACTGTCTTTCACAACTGTGGTATGCCTACAAGAACCATCCCAGTGGTATGTGGGGACATGGAAGACAGACTGATCTTTCAAATGGCTGAAAACTTGCTTCAGCACATTAAAAAAAGTTAAACTACCCTTCTCCTTAAAGTATGTGACAGCTTCATAGAGGTAACCTTAAAAGTAATGAAAGGGTCTTTTGTGGAGAGGTGGGAATATTGAGGTTAAAGAGATAATCAACTAAAATGAAAAGAAATCAGGTAAGTTTAAAAATATTATTGTGGCTAGCAGGCTCCAATGGATGTTGTAGGATTTTCTTGTCTGTAGGACAGAAACGTCACAGTTTGATGAATTATTTTTCATGAGGAGAGAATGTCTGAGTAACTACTTATCAATTTAAAATTTGTAAATAAAGAACACATTTTCATTCACATTGCCCCCCAAAAATATTAGTAAAATGGGAATATGAATTCTTCATAGCATTACCTAAATGTAAGTGAACCCCTTCCTGAAAATATAAAGTGGAGAGTTCAACCAAGACAATAAAGGACTTTTTTTTGCCATGAAATACCCTTCTTTTTAAATCTATCTCACTGTTTAACAGGAGTGACTCTAGCAACCCTAGCCTCTACTGCTTCTCTTGGAGCTGATTACATTTTACCAGAAGTATAATCAATGCTCTACTTGAGAAAGAGAGGTCCAGGAGAAACTAGAAGTGGAGCCTGTCTTGCTTATAGAGTCATTACTCTTCTGCATTTTATTACTGAATCAAATGAGTTACTAAATCAAGTCCATCATTAACACCAGACCTTCATGAATTGCAGGCCAGTCAGGTCATGACTGCTGTACAGTCAAGGTCTATTCAAAGAATTTTCCATTTGATTTCCACTCCTAGAAGTTTTATGTATTTTATCCAGTAAGTGGAATGAAATTATTTGTATAAAATTTCCCATCTTTACTAGAGAAGCTATCACTATGCTCTGCCCTTCCCAAATGATGGAGGTGCAGGGCTTAGCACTTGCTCTGGGTCTCCTTGTAATTTTGTGTTAATCTTTGAGTTATAATAGATACAGCTATACTGATTCAACAGGAAATGTTGAGGATAGATCTTTTCATGTTTACTAAAGGTCAGCCTAGTACTGCAGAAGAGTGGGAACTGTGAATATGAATCCTTTTTTGTCAGAGGTCAGAACCAAAGACAGGTCCTGGATTTAAGCTTATGATAGAATTCACTAGATTATTGCATTAAAATATTCTCACTGCTCCCTTTCAAAAGAAGATGAAAAGAGAAAGCAGAAGCCAGTACAGCACTTGGAAGAGTTTAATTATGTTAGATACTATTTTTCTGAGCCAAGCTACTTACACAAAGAGTTAACGTTTGCCTAATGTGAATGTTTTCATAACGCATTATCTCATCAGAGGGAACTGCAGTGTTAAGTACCATTAATAATGAATTAAAAATAGTAAGAATTCCTACTCCTTCCACCAGAGGTTTCTCCATCCAAACAACTTATTTGTCAATCACGACAATTCTGAAAGTTGCAAAAAAGAGCTAGAATTGAAAAAAATAGATTGGTTTCAATCTGTGCATGGCAGGCAAAAGTCTCCTCAGACACTAATTACTTTTACAGAGAGAAAAGTACATGAAGTAAAAATGTAAAGGTTTGATGGACTGGCTGAAACTGGGGCAAGTCCCAGTTCAATGCTTTATCAATTATATCAAGCTATCTCTATGTTTAAAGTGCTGGGTTTTTTTCTCTGCTAAGGCACTGTTTCTGCAGTACTCCGTTCTCAATTTGTTGCCGTGTTGTTGACTAGATGAGGTAGTTTGTGTTGGTGGCATGCTTTAAATATTTATGTTAGCAGAAACATAAGGCTTAGCACCACTGCGGTGGGAATAGGATGCTCTGAGGGTACATAGAAAATATGATGGGTTCAGAGGAATACATTACACACTTCTGAGAGCTTTTCTTCTTTTGATAGCACAATGGATTTCAGCTTTCCAGAAGAGATGCAATTTATAACCAAATTTCTATTTCCATTTCCCTCACACAGAAGTGTTAACATATACAAGCATTAACATTGCTGGTATGAAAGATCCTAAATGTATAATCCTCTCTTCCTCCCCTCCCCACAGTGATCATTTTCTTGCAGGAGAGTACAGTGGCCACAGATGCTTTTCCTCCACACTTATTTCTGTTCTTCCCCACAGGTACCTGTCTTGCACCTCTGGGTCCTTTTTCATCTAAATTAAGCCATGTCATCATCTCCACAGTCCCTCTTCAAGAGAGTATGTCAAGCTCTTATAACTAAAGTAATTGAGAAGTAAAGTAGTCTTAAGAAAAAAATAGGGGGACTGCGTCACTTAAGTTGTCACATCTGCTTCTGTTTCTTAAACTTCTCATTTTTATTAGAAAGGAAATCTTCAAAAGCCCACAAATATCGAACATGAAAATGCAATTCTATCCTGATCACCTTCAGATATTTTTTGGAGTAAGAAACTATTTCCTTCTCTCTTCCTCCCCACCCCCACTTTACTCCTATAAGAGAATAGAATTGAGGAATGTTGAGATGACATTGGTCAGAAACCAGGCACCAAGAATGAGATTATATATTGCAAATATTCTGAACAAAAGACACTTATTTCATCTGTTTGATTTGGTTGGTTGGTTGGTTGGCTGTGGGATTTTTGCTTTTGAGTTGCAATTTTTTTTAAGAAAAAAGTCCTTTTTTTTATGGGGGCTCCTTTTCACCTCACATTAGATGGTTTTGAATTCCAAAATGAAGCATGTAGACTTAAAACTTACCAAATTTGATATTCAGTTGTGGTTCAAGAATATCTGTTCTTCTCAATTACAATGAAATTTCCTTTTCCTGGTGCACTCATGTGTGAAAGACAAACTCACCTGATGTTTTCTTACAATTTTATTTAAGGGACTGAAATTATTTTCTACCACTTTACCATCCTTGTTATCCATGGTATTCTGCATAAGAGAAGCAATGATTAGTGGCTAAATAAGTAAATGATAACCAGCTAATCTGGTGTGAAATCACATAAATATAGTCGCTAGAAAATAACCCTTGCATTTTTCTTTTGAGTATAAAAATACATGTAAAGCAGCGATTCTGAAACCAACATCACAATATCAAATTTTTTAACAAGAGAAAGAAATCGAGATTAAAGTTCTTTTATAAGGCTAGAAAACAAAGCAGCAGAACTACATATATTTTGGGAGTCTTGACATTTTACTGAAATTTTTGACAGCTTACTATTTTAGTGTGTGCTTGCATGGTTCAGAGATCTTACTGCTCCTACTAGCATTTGAGGGAAAATAATTTTACCAAAGTGACTTAATTTTCAAACTCTTGATGTAAATACCCTTCAGGCAGAAAAAACTACTTGTCCAGTAGTTTTCAGTAAAAGTTTTTAAATTTGGTTCAAAGGCAGTCCACGCAGCTTCACACTGAAATGCAGGCCCCAGTCCAGGAGTCAGGCCTTTCAAAGGAAAGGTATTTTCCTCCTGGGGCTTCCTACTGAAGAAATTCAGAAAAGGAGCCATTGTCAACTTTCCTACTGTAAACAGGTGGAGTATGTGTTCACCAAAAAAATTCAACAGTACAGAAGGATGTTTGAGCTCATCTCACATTGTCATTGTTAAATACACAAGGGCTTGTTGTTAATTCTAAACCAATAACATCATGGCAGGGGCATGGTTTCAGCAGGAGTCAGTCTTCATTTCTACCTTTGTTTGGGAAAACCACACCAGGCACTGTCTTCAGGAAGTATTTTTGTTTGTTTGGTGGTAAATACCCTTTTGTGAGTAAAACACTGTCTCTTTTGTACACTCTTTCATTAATATCGCTGTGGTTATTGCAATTTTTAAGCAAATTGTGATTCCATCTTCTAATCTCTCATAGTGTTTCCTCCACTAGTAGAAGGGGGGGAAAGGGGGGCAGTTTGAGTGGGTCTAATGTTCCCAATGGGTTTTAAACCAGCACAAGCATATTTTGAGAAGCTCTAGCACTTGAACTTCATATTTTGAACTAGTTCAGTCTCCCTTGAAGTGCCTTACATTCAGAGGGTTTCTCCTGAGAAACATGAAGCAGACCACATACAGGCAATTTCCCATCTAAATGTTATGGCAGAGAATTTATTCCCTTTCACAGCAATCTATTCTTCTTCATGGAGACAAAAAATGGGAAAAGAAAGGGGACTATGATGTCAGCAGTATAAGGTTACTAAATGGCTGAATGTGGCATGAAAGCACTGGTTTTTATATTGTTTGTTTCTGACACAACAGTGACCCCTTACACATTCCAAACCAGTACTTCTTGCCCATTAAGGTACTTGAAAAAATCATAGCTTGCTGGTTTGAGATTATATGTTGCTCCTGGAGGGGCTGCAGGACACCTAATTCTTTCAGTGATATAGCTGAGAATCCTCCAAGTAGTTCTTGCAGTTACCATTCTGGAGAGTGTGTTCCTTTTTGGTCCTAGGTCCAGAGATTAATTTTGGATACTCATTTAAGTAAAAGAGGTACTTTTGAGCAGTACCTTAGCAGATAAAGCTTTCTCATGTGATGAGTCACATTTTAGGCAGTGGCAATGATGTTACTAAAGAAATTCTGCCCATAAGGATATGTAAGAAATAAATACCTATTAGTGGTGCCTTTTTTCTGCTCTGAGGGGAAAAAAAGATGCCAAAAAGACAGGAAAAAAAAAAATGAAAAAAAGCCAGACATGCTAAGGGAAATGTACCTTCTACTAATAGACAAGAACCTTTCTTCAGCTTTTATTATGCCTGCAGATGAATGTCATAACTAAACATAAGGAGGTTTGCATTTTTCTTCTGTCTTAAATCCCACTCCTTTGATTCATATGTCACTTTCAGCAAAAGAGGTCACTAGCAAAAAGCGGTATCAGCCATTATAATTTTGGCAGGCTGACAGTCAATTTGTCACCTCCTACAGCCCACACGTCATATTATAGCATGATTCTATGATCATATTCAAAGCTAGCCAGGATCTGGTGCAGACTCTAGAAAATGAGTCTTAAGGATATGGCTCCCAACTTAACTAAGCAATTTTATATAGAGGAATGTGAAAAGGAATAGGAAATAACAACATTCTGTCTTTTTCCAGCATATTGCCAAAGAAGTGTTCCGGTCTCTTTTTTGTGGTAAGCTGAATAATTCCTATGATTGGATTTTACAAATAAAACTGAATTTGAAAGGTAAGTCTGCATTCCTTGAAGGCCAAAACAATCAGATTATTGTGTATTTTCAGATTCCTTCAGACTATAAGACCTATTACTGCCTCAAACTTAGGATGCAGAGGATTTGTGCCAGCATATAAACTGCAACGTATGAAAAGTCTTATGAATCAGTGCAAAATTAGATATAGTAAAATGGTGGAGGAATCATTCTTTAAGTAATCTTTGCAATTTCTAGAGATACCTCACTGAATGCTAAAGTTATAATGCATACATCTGGCCATGACTGTAATAATAAGCCTAGGGAGATATATTTCCATTGAAAGCATGAATTAATTTTCTTCATTAAGGTAGAGTTAATTAGAAGATAGTATCACCTTCATTTAAAAAAGAAGACAATAAATAGATATGAAAAATCTGAGCTCCAAAACCATTTTTTTTCCAAGGAAAAAATAAAAAAAAGTCTTTTAACAAAAAACCTCAGCATTAAGGATGACAGATAAATTACTGTTATAATTTTCATTAATCCACAAAAATATTGAAAATTGTCAAATCTTACACTGTGAAAAGGCAAAAATTATGAAAAGTGCTAGATTCAGCTTTTGTCTGACTGCTATTACAGAGCTCTAAAGAAAGATGTACTACTCTTAGCTGTCAAGATCCTTGAATCTCAAATATAAACTGAAGAAAGATACCTATGAAAAACATCTGCATGCTATATTTTGCATCATGGGAATATCTGAACGGAAGTGAAACCCAGGCATTGATATTTTTAAAGCGTTACACATGACTTAATACAAAATAAAAATTCCAAGTGACATCTATTGATCTGTACATTCAAACAAATGGAGCAACTGACACTGCCTTTGGAGGAATGAAAAACAGTCCTTGGAATTCACTCTATGCCTATTAACTACACCGGGAGTTAAATCTGCACTCATGGTGCTTTCAAACATTTTATTACAAGTTCCAGTCAAAAAAAGACTAACAAAAACCAAACCACCTCCAAGAACAGTCCTGAAAAAGGGAATCTCTTCCTATTAACAACTCTCCTAATTATTCAGAAAAAGAAGTCATGCTTCCTTTTTTATATTCTTAAGTACTGCACTCTTTGAGATTAAAAATATCATCTTTTGAAGAAAAATCTTATCTAAAGATTGAAAAGCCAAAGCATATGTCACATTTTTTACTGGAAGACAAATATTTCCTTGAAGAAAAAAAAAAGGATAGGAGGTAAATCAGTAATAAATATAGGATATACTCCACCTGTACCTAAAGAATGTATGAGGCAGGCTTGAAATCCCTGTACCCTCTGGGGTTTACCATAAATACAGCACCTAGTAAGCCTTGGCCAAAGCCATTGTAGCTAAGAAGCTAACTGGACACAGGCTATCTTCTTTTCTGCTGCTCTCTTAATCTTACTTAACAGTGCATCATGGTATTCAATTCCCTGAAGTGCTTTTAGTGTGGTAAAAATACATAAATAGACATTGCACATAGAAGAGAAATGAAATATTGAAGCAGATTAATCACTTTACCAGGGTCAGGATGTGAACTTGTACCTCTGTTGGTATCAAAATACAAGTTTTGTTGTGATCTGCTTATTATTTACAAAATCAGGTCATATGAAGTGGTTTCAAACATTTTTTTTAATTAGTCACAGACTAAATAAATATCACATTCATTAACTGTGGATGTCCATAGTTATTAACATATTCCCAATGGTACTTCCTTTTAATGTCTGGTACATTCCTTTTGCATGCCTATTAATCATAAATTATTTACCAACATAAACATTATATTTAAAAAAACCATTAAAACAGGTTGCTTCACATTTTTGAAAAGATGAATGGGCATAATTTTGCAGAAATTCTTAAGAGAGATACATATTTTCCTTTAATAAATGTTATATATTTTCATTGCAAATGGGTTTTATGCAGAACTTTACAATTTTTAATAAACCAGGAATAAAACTACCTGTTCTGAAAAATTTTAGTAATTAAGAATTTCTTTTTAGGAGAAAACAGTTGCTCTCAAAAAGGTTCAGTCTTCAAGTATGGTTTGTATGTGGCTATTGTTTAAAGCTTCCTGAATTGGTCAATTTAATCCAATAAAATTTCACATAGTAAAAGCTAAGTTGTTTTCTAAGATTCTTCTGTTATGAGAAGATGTAAAAATTCACATCCAGAAGAAAAAAGCTACCTATTGTCCAGACTTGCATAAATATGTAAAAATACTTTAGATATTAATTCATAATTTACCCATTCAAACTCTAATTTTAAAAACAGTGAGAAAGATTAGCAAGAATTGTATTGCTTTTAAAGTAAATCAGGTCATAGAAGCTAATAAAAGGGGAGGTTCTAAGCTCTTGCTGTATCTACCAACTATGAAATAATCATGCATATGGGGAGGTTCCCAGTTACAAAACTGAAGGCTGGCCAACTATTACAAGGTTTGCTTCATAAGTGTCACTGGAGGAAAAAAACTTGCAAACGAATAAAAATTTTTGTTTCATTCTTACAGTTACTTCTATGGTAGAATATGGATTAGAAACCATCCTTCCCAGAAAATAAACCCCAAGGAGGGACATTTTAAAAACATCGATGTAATTGCTAAATATGTAATTTAAGGAATAGCTCAGAGGAGTAGGTTTCTGTATTTCTTGATGCCTTAATGATCAGCATAAATCAATTGTAAGCTGTTAGCTCAAATTCAAAGCTCAAACTGAAGGCATAGACTGGTAGTACATAAAGTGAAATTAAGGATAAAAAGAGACAATTAAGTTGTAAAGATCCTTGCTAACAGAGGCTTACTTAACATGGCCTTAGAGATACTTGAAACTAAATTGACCTATAAACTAAACCATGCTTGATTTTACAGAGATTTATATAGGATGACCCAAAGCTTATAGAATCTCAATATCATGTCCCAGTTATAAACGATAAAAGCTTATATTTTACTAATTTATAGGATATTCGTTCACCTAACACTTATTCTCATCAAGACTGTAGCTAAGACAGCATAAAGTTGCCTGCAAATGCATTAGAAAATGAAAGATTAACTTTTTTCCATATTTTAAAATAAGAAGAATGAAATAAAACAAGGTATAATGTTGCAAAAAACAAACCCCAATAGAAGACTTTTATTGTCATTCACTCAAAAAATAAGTTCAGGACTACAAAAAATTAAATGTTTTGAGATCTCTTGTCTGCATTGTTGATTATTTATTAATTAAACATTTTCATTTCCTGGTTAAACTGCAAATATGCTAACAACTTAAAACCTTATCTCTAAATATAAATTAAATGTTTAATATCCAATACATAGAAGATTACACACTAGTTTATTCTAAACAGAAAAGAGTCACTCTCCTCTGACTTTTTGCATGGAAAGTGGAACTGTATATGGTGTAACAGTCATGACTAAAAAAATCTTAAAAATAATTTAGTCTACAACATAAAAAATAAAGGTACTAATGATGACAAAAAAATGCCACTGAAACAGACTCTGCAAGGAATTTTTTTCAGGCACTAATCAGACCTAAACCTGATTAAGGGTCTAATTGGCTTGATTACTGATGGCAAGAAAACGTGTGCTATAAGCCTGTTCGTGGTAAGAGTTACAGAGGCTTCAGGGGAGTTGAAGAGGCAAGATGTTTAGAAAACTAAAATCAGTATTTTCTAGACCAAAATTAGCACCTGAGATAGCAAATTGCAAGAATGAAGGTGCCCCTCCACCACCAAAGACATCAACAGGCCAGGTACAGCTTTTCTTGTCTATTATAGACTCGTTAATACTCTTTTTTTAGAAGGTATTTATGTAAGTAAATGCCAAAGGTTAGAATTTCAAATATACTTACTGAACATGGTATCAATCTTTATTTAGAAAAATGAAATAAATGTCTTTATTCTCCTCCACCCTACCATCTTTTCTTTGTGAAGAAAATATAATTTTCTCCTTTTGAAAGCTGCTTTCCAAATAGGGCTCACCTGAAATAGTATAGGCTTATGAGAGGTCATGATCAACATTGCAAATGGAGAATTAGAGATACAGATATTGCTGCTTTTCATATGACGATATATTTTTCTGCATCTTGTTTCCTTCTGGCAGGAAATTTCAGTGTGTCCTTTCTGAATATTAGAATGTCATGCAGTTATATATCAGCCTGCTTCCTGATAACCATTGGAAAGATGAAGTAATTAAGTAGCTTTTGAAAGAAATATTTTTTTCAGTTTGGTTTTAATAATGTAAATCCTCTTTGAAAAAAAAAAAAGTTATATTAGTCTATATTTTTATTTAGTATTTCTTTGCTGTAAAGGTTAATTCATTCTTTTCAATTTAATTAATAATAATAGAAAATAATGAAGCAAAAAGATAAGTACTCCTTCTCTTCTTGCCTTTGAATTTTTATCTTTTCCCAATAATTTCCCCAGAAAACGTTTTTGTTTTTTCCAGCTTCACATAATCAAAACTTTACAAGGCAAAATGGCAAAAATTTATGGTTTCACTAAATAATTAGGGAAATGAAAAAGTTTCTTTAGTATCAGCATGAGCTATTAATCATTCATGCTTATTGAAACAATCAAAACTCCTCCATTATAAAGTTAGTTTTAAGAAAAGGATTTCTTTTAACACATTCACAACAGCTGAGCATATACAAAAATTCTGACATAATTTCTGGGAGCTTTGATTTACATGTACAAGAGTTCTATTAATTTTACAGCTTTAAGTAAAATTGATAGAAGCAAAATGTTTGTAAGACAGAATCACTTCCTAGAACTGATGTTTTCTAAAGCTCATAGGTTTGTACAGCCTCAGGAGGTGTGGTTTAATCCAGCCCAACTACAATTCAGATTTGATTTATCACTGTTATAAATAAGATGAACAGGTATATTCATACTCTCTTTTTGTCATCCACAAAAAATGGCAAAAAGGTCTATGTTTAATAACCTTTATATACTGCAGATCTACAAGCATTGTTCACGCTTCTTTTACGGTTCAGTTTTCTTGTGTCAATAACTGCTTTAAAAGAAGAAAACTGCTGCATATCAGCAGTTCTCTGCAGGCTGACATCTCACTTGGCAAATATTAATTTTCTCCATTTCGTTTCTTTTCTTCTTTGCCTCTGTTTCATGAGTTCTTTTACTCAGAGTTCGAATTAAAATACAGGAGACAGGGATTTTATCTTCGGACTTAGATGTTTACTGTATCTTATCTATAATACAGCTGCACAGAGTGTGCCTCTAAGTTAACAATGTGGAAAACGGCCCTGAGTTCTAGCTTCCAAGGCCTTTTAAGGTCCAAATTACCCAATTATGGAATGCCAACTAATTTGTTTTTACTTATAATCCAATAACTAACTATTCATGATCCACACTGCGGGTTTTTTAAATCAATACCAAACCACCCAGATTTGTAAAGAGGAAGGAGAAAAGAAGAAGAACAAATCCACACCCAAAATCCCCCATATTGTTACTAAATCCCATACACCTAATTTTTCTACATCTCTACATACTCCACCCAGTGATATAACTTTTAATTACACAGCAACAACATCAGTGTTATTACACAATTTAGGAAGCCTTTCCCAAGGCCTCAGGTCAAATGCGGTGTGCTTCAGAGGATCACTGTCTGTCAGCACTGAAAGGCTGAAATTCTCAGAACTCAGGGTTCCAACAAGCAAAGGGCTCTAGCTAAACAGATGTATTTAGATTTCACTGAAGACATGGATTACTCTTTTGGCGAGAATAATTTCATACATCAGTGCAACGCTCAGATCGTATCAACATCAGCCTCGACTCTTCAAAACACTGCTAAGATGGAGGCTGAATAGATCAGGGATTAAAACATTTCTTGCCTGCAAGGAGCTACCATCTAAAGAGTAAAGAAGAAAGTACATAATATCTGGTAACTGATTAATATACTAATTAATGCACTAATTTATGTATTTATGCTATTAGGAGGGAGCCTGAA
The DNA here is from genome assembly GCF_009650955.1 of Corvus moneduloides. NCBI lineage: Eukaryota > Metazoa > Chordata > Aves > Passeriformes > Corvidae > Corvus > Corvus moneduloides. The sequence continues at coordinate 137,412,738 of NC_045476.1, read as the reverse complement.
ACAAAGAAAACAATCTTTACAAGAAAACACCATGCAAGAACCTTGAGTATGCACAGACATTGATTGGAATTTTGATATACACATATATATATATAAAAATTATAATTTAGTTCTCTCTACCTATGTATATTAGAGCTTCAGTGCCTGGTTCTCTGAATAAAAACAGACAGGAAAACACAAATATTTTCATAGAAAAAAACAAACCCCAACTTATTCTCAGAAACACAAACAAGAGGGAAGTCACTGACTTAGGAAAGGAAAAAAAGTGCAGGAAGACCTAAAAGCTCCTAATATCAAATAATTTTTCCTTATGCTGATACAACCTAATGCCTTTTCCTAATAATAAGCATGCTACACACCAGGAAAATTCATTCTGAGACAGCAAGTACTCATGGGCTTGATTAACATGATGCTGGTACACAGTACTGCGAACACCTAGGACTCCCCATGCACACCTCACTCCTTCCTCCAAAGGCCACTCTGTTAAAGCTGACATGAACCAAGGTACAGGTACACAGGGACCTAAGTCAGTAAGTGTGGGAGGAAGTTATTTTTTTGCAGTGAAAGTTGATACCATCTCAGTGTTTTGTAGAGATAGAGATCTGTCATTGTGGTAAGGTAGCTCAAAATATACTGTAGATACAAAAATGCTGCTAGCAAGGATTTTCTTGCTATTTTCCAAGTCCGTGAGAGACTTTTCTCTCTCACAGAAGAGGTAGAAGAGTTATGTAAACAACTAAACCACATGCAACCTTGAAAAGTCTTGTTTATGGCACAGTAGAAAAATATTTTGACAATGGATGTTTTAGGATTTTAGCCAATCACCCCAAGGGGTGGCTGATCCTTGCCCAATTAGACTATGAAGAAAAAAGTCTATAAAAGAGTTTGTAAAATAATTAAATAAATCAATCTTGCTGCACAATTCCTGCCTGCTGGATCTTCTCTCCTCCTCCTCCCTATGGCTGTGGGACACAGTGATATACCCTAGGACCTAGGCCTGCAGTAATAATATATCAGGTGTGTTAGCCCAACAGAAGGCTCAGGCAGAAGCATGACTAGCTCAGAGATGCACATTAGCTTGTGAGAGGCTGCACTGAACAAGTTAGCTCTGCAAACAGGCAGCAGCAGAACTCTAAGCTAAGCAATTGTGTTTGCACAGAGGATGTGAAGATATCAATTTTTGATTTCAGCATCCATCACAAGTCCTTTTGCAAATCCATCTGGAAACACACAGAACACCCAGGAACAATGGTCACTGTGTGGCAACTTAATCAAATTCCTACAAAAATGTGCAGACATCAAACCACCCTTATGTTTCGCAACAATTACCATCTACAGTTTCTAATCTTTTTTATTTTTTTAAGGATGAAAACAAAACAACAAATGAACCACAGAAAGAAGAGGCCAATAATAAAGCAGAGCCTGTACCAAAGCAGCAAGGTCAGTAATAAGCTATTTATGAGTTTTCAAAGATTATCTGGACACAATATATGTATACTGTATAGGATTTTAAATAAAACTGTTGTTCTTCCTGGTGCTCTGGCAGGAGCTCTTATTTTTCATTTGTGGAAGAAATAAGGATCTCTGAATTGTCATTGACCAATGTCATTGTCATCCAGACCAATGATTTGTTACAAGTGTAGGCAGAGTATCCAACAACAACAAAAGGAAAAAGCTTTCAAGCACACAGTCCCTTCATGAGCATGCCCACTCTAATCAGCTAGTCTAGGAAACTCTATTTCCTTTTACTGAAATTTGACTCCTTAGAAATCTTAAAATAAAGGTATTTAGTAGCTTAAGAAAAAAAATGCAAATTTTTAATGTTTCTTTTAGCGATATTTCTCACATGTACCAGAAAAGACAGACTTAAAACTATCTGACATTCAAGTATTTCAGTGAACAGTCATTCGAAACTGTAAAAGAAACCCCAAACAAGCAAAAAATTGAAGAAAAAAAAAAAAAAAAACCAAACCAAATTCCATTAAAAATATTTGCCATCACCATTCAGACGTTACTGAGGACTGGTACATGGGAACATGGAACTCAGGACAGTAAAACAAGGTAATTATTTGCCTAAGCAGCTGGTTTCTGAAAACAGAGGCATGGCTATCCTGCCCCCCTCTTCCCCCACCTCCAGTAGCCAAGCCTGTTTTGCCTATACCAGAGCCTAAATGACTGCTTACACCAGCTACCAAAATAAAGGCTCAGGATGGGTGAAGCAACAACTGCTGCTGGGCCATATCCCCTCCTCCCTCCCTCTCAGTAAGAGTGGTGCAGCCTTTTCCTTTTCCATCCTTCAGTATTGGAGAAAATCAGAGTCCAGTTTTCCTGCCACTTCATGCTTTTATCGTTAGGAGAGCAGTTCATGTTCATTACACTGAAGCAGCAAAGACAGGAATCTCCAGCTTTCTGTGATAAAGAATAACTAAGAAGAGCAGAGTGACTGGAAAAAGATTAAAAGAAAACTTTCATAATCCTTAATTGTGTTTGCGTAATCATAGCAAGTGTCACAATTTCTTTCCTCATATAATGAAACTTTAAACAAAGTCCATTTAATGCAATTATCTTGTTATATAGTGGCTGTAGCATGAAATCAAGGGAAAACAAAGTCTGACATGAATCAACTGTAGCAACAATGTAAAAAACCAAATTTGATGCTTGGCTTTTTAGAAACACTAAGTCACAGATGCTATCCCATCACAGAATGGAGTATCATTATAGAAATTCTTTTTGTTTCCATTAAAAGCTTAATCTAATTTTACAGATTAATATAACTCATTAAGATATATTTTGTGATATTAAACTACTTTTTTTTTCCTTCTAAAATATAAGATAAGTGGTGGTATAGCAGCAGCTACACCATTAATTACTTCAGGAAATTATAATAACACAGCTAGGCTCCATGGTTTTTGGTGGCATTTTAAATCCAGAGTTGTTTGGAAGGTACTTCAAGTCTCATTTTCGAACAGCTGCAAGACACTGAGGGTATTAATGAATTAGATAGACAATGGCTATACAAGCCAGAGAATTTACACAGGGATCACACGTCAGGAGAAGCTTATGAATTTCACCCCCCCTGACTGTAAGTCCCTATCACCTGAGCCAAACAAGAAACTTCTTTATCTCAGGACAGAAAAGGGAGGCTGGTCTAAAGCAGTTCACAAGAAGGTCTAGATAAATCTCCTGAAAAATTTTGTGCACTTTGTGTCAGACCTAAAATCATGCGGTTATCTTCTGGAAGAAGAAAATGAGAATTTGTGTGGGTAAGCAGAGGACGAGAGACTAGAGAAAGCATTTTATGCTGTATGTACAAATTTGGAGAGAACTATTAAAAGCACAGCCAGCACTCAAACAACATTAGTTAAGGCAGATCAGCTAAACGGAGAATTTAAAATGTGTTAAAGTCTTCCCTAGGTGTCTCGTTACCTTCTCTGGTATAATCAAAATGAAATAGACCAGGAAAACCCTTAATCATACTATCAGTTTTCAGCTCCATAGTGCTGAATACAAATCAACAGACTGAGTAGAGCTTATCTTCACTCCCCTTCTTTTCACATGGCCAAAACCAGCCATTACTTTCTCCCTTCCTCCATGTACTTCACAAAGCAGCACAATGTTTCCAGCACACATGACAATCCAGCAGGAGGTACCATTGGAGCCTGTTTAATTAAAACTAGGCCACTTAGGTCAGTCAGCAGCTCCTGGTACTTTTGGCTTCTTTGTTGGCTACTCATTGCCCTATCTCCACTTCCACAGTTGCCCCCTCTCTCACTAGCTTGCTTTGTGATTAATTCTCCATATAATTAATTCACTCCGTAATTAATTCTCTGTGCAGTCAGTTTGTTCCATAATGGATTAATTTTTTTAATCTATTCCCTGCATTTTTTTGTGTATTTAACAAAGTGTGATTCACCTAATTACAGGTTCTCCATGATATTGAATCCAATTGCTATAATTTCTTTGCATATTTATCACCGCCCGTAACTGACTGGCTATACAACTACTTCCCTTGTTTTACCCACTGCTGTTCAATAGCTCTGTTGGTGGTTACACTCTTTAGGACACATCCAGCCTCCACTTGCTAGCTGGTGACTGCATTATCATTCTCTGTTTTACAATTTCTTTCATCCTCCTGACAGATAATTCCAGTCTGACTCTTTCCAACTACATTTTAGTACTTCTCCAAAGTCTGTCCTCATCTTTACATTTTTCCCTTACTAGAAACTAGTCTGTTTCCAATATTCTGGGTTTTGATCTTCCTACTTCTATTAAATTAACAAGTGTCTCAAAGATGTTTTCCAGAATCACAGTCACATTTATTCAGATTTTACTAAAGTGCATATTGACACTGCTTTGTTCTTGGCAGGACTTGAGTGAGAAAGCTGAAGTAAAACTACCATAGGTATTTCTACACATGCTACAACTGCACCTCTAGATCATAAGGTAGACAGAACCTCACTTCTGGGAGATTACCAAGTTAATGTTCAATGGTATTTAGTATCTTCAGAGCCTAGATGCTTTGGAAAGAATCTCAAGTAAGCAGTGCAGCACCGCAGAGGAAGGGCTGCTCAAAAGGAACTTCAATCCACTCCAGACTCCCTCTTCTGCTAAGTTACTTGAGGAACAGCCACTTTTCCACTAAGAAAAAAAGTAAAAGCAGAAGCTGTTGATAGCTCCCCCTAGGCAGTAGGCTTTCATATATTAGCCTACCTGTCACACCTTCCCTCTTTCATAGTAAGAGAGTTGGAACCCATACCTCTCACTTTCCTGTAGAGTTCCCCAGCTACCTGTGTAAAACCTAGACTAGAGTGGTGTGGGAGGAAGTTCTGTGGCCTTCCTAGCCTCTGGGCCATCATGCAGAAAAGAATGCAAAACCCTGTGGAATCCGAGAAGTTAGAATGCAACATGGAGCATGTAACTAACCTAAACATGGAGCATGGAATGAACCTAGAAGTTAATCAAAACATTAACCATGTAGGAAGAATGAAGGACTTTGATTTCAGTATGTATTTGTATTACAACATTGTTGAATCTTTTAAAAAGGGGAAAAAAAATCCTCCCAACAGGTATCTGGCCCTATTACAAATAAATAAGGCCCAGAGCCAAGATCTTCTCTTCTCAGAGGAGAGTCTTGATCACTAGCTGTTTTACAGAATATGGACGCTCTCTCTTCCTGGAAATAGAAATAAAGCAGATGTATTTATTGAGGGTAACAAAATCCTATGCTGTAAAATCTTGGCTTATTCTGGTTAATTAGGTACCAGCTAACTCTGCATGGACTACAACTGAGTTAAACCTTTGAGAAGGGTGATTTGAATTGAATGTGAAATTTTACAGTCCAAACCTCCCTTTGGCCTCTTATGAATTTGACTCTTAAGTTGCACTTAAGCAGCTTTACAAAACCTGTCCCTTAGCACCAGAAAATCTAGAGTTAAATAAGTGGTTTTTATTTCAAAAAATACAAATGCAGAATGTGATTTTATAAGCTGCAGCCCAATGAACTAAACCTGCCAATCCAAAGATACTTTGAAATAATCTTATTCCTTGTTGCCTTATCCTTTATGCTAGTCACTGGCACTCAGAAACAGGCAGCTGTTATTCCCATAAAATGTTTTCTTTAAAGATTACCAAGGACTTGAATACGTTTAATCAGCTTGCTTCCACTCCTGCTGATGTGAAATCTTTTAGTTCCTCTCAGATCTTTATTTTCCACATGAGTGACAGGTCTAAATGCTAAGAAAACAAACTCAACTTTTTCATACAACCTTTCTTTCCTTATGGAAAATAAATAATGCTTTTGTTAGCCACTGAAGTTGACAGTTGAATTAAGATGGACCTACTTACTGATTGGTTTATTTCACCCCTGCTGATTTCTGGATGTTTTTCCCCTGCACATAGCATTTGTTAAAAAAATGTTGCTTGTAAAGTCATAAAGATGTGCATTCTGTAATGTCAGAGCTGATGTCTTTTCTCTCCTTCATCCATAGGTTTCCTGTGGTTTTTTTTTCCTCTTGAGATCTTCATGACCCTATAGCCATTTTTAGATATTTTGAATGGCTCAAGAACATCTCTGGGGGGCAAGGACAATCAGGCAAATGACTAACTCTGTCAGAAGTATCACAGAGAGTTTGTGGACTGGTTCTCTTATTCCCATTTCATTGCTCCAAATGCAAAGTCACTCTTTACTCCAGCTATTCAAGAGAACCTGCTCTCTATGTTACTTTGCAGGCAATACTACTTAAAAGCCAGTTTGAGACTTCTAACATATTTCAAAATGTTTAATACTTTGCAAAAAGAGGAAATGGCCCCAAAAAAATCACTGATTTTAAGTGCTTAAAAGTATGTTTCTAAGGTATATATGTCCCTGCTATAAAGAACAGATTACTCAAATATTAGTCACTGCCTCCTACTAGCAGACTCTACCCATGTCTTTATACAATGTTTCCTGTTTCAAACAATGCTATCTGCCTCAAGTGATTCCATGCACCATTAAAATTGCCACTGTTGTTTGTATATTACCTAAAATAGTTTTACCATGCGAGCATGTTGTAGTTTAACTCCAGCCAGCAACCAAGCCCCACACAGCCTCTCACTAACTCCCCAACCAGCAGAATCAGGGAGAGAATCAGAAGGGTAAAAGCTAGAAAACTTGTGGGTTGAGATATTTAATCAGTTTTTTAGGGAACGCAAAAGCCATGTACACAAGCAAAGCAGAACAAGGAATTAATTCACTTCCCACTGACAGCTGGTATTCAGCCATCTCCAGGAAAGCAGGGCTCCAATCATGTGCAACAGTAACTTGGGAAGATAAACACCATCACTCCAAACTTCCTTCCTAGTTCTTTCCCCCACTTTATACACTGAGCATGGTCAGTATAGAAGGTGTCATATGGCCTGGAATATCCCTTTGGTCAGTTAGGGTCAGCTGTTCCAGCTATCTTTCCCAGCTTTCCATGCATCCCGAGTCTTCCCACCAGTGTGGCAGTATGAACAGCAGAAAAGACCTTGGCTCTGTGCAAGCCCTGCTCAGCAATAACAAAAACATCTCTATATTAACAGCCCTGTGTTCAGCACAAATCCAAACACAGCCCTAACACCAGGCACTGTGAAGAAAATTAACTCTACCCCAGCTGAAACCATCACAGAGCACAAACATCAAGCTACACTAAGTTTTCAAGCAACAATCAAATATATATATTCGATAGAAGAAAAATAAATTATTCCTTTATCTTTGTCTTTTTGTTTACCATGACTAATTCTCTTCTGTGTTCCTGCCAAGTAACAGGAAAACAGATAAAGATAGTTCAGGCCAATCAGATTTGCAGGATTTTTTTTCATTACTGGAGGAAAAAAAAAAAAAAGAACATTAAATTTTCTTTAAATAAACATTGCCTACATTAATCCTGGTAATAAACATCAGAACTGAGTTAACATTTACAACTGTATTACATACATAGCAACTCAATTAACTATATTTAGTATGACACTATCATTGTGAAATCATATAGTAGTTTTAAGCATCAATGTATTTTAAAATGACTACATTTTTATAAAAGTCACTTAAAAGTTACCAGTAGAAGAAAGAATTTGACCATATATTTAATTAATATGAAATAGACATTATGCTTGGGTGTTCTGATGGAAATACTGCTTCAACCAAAGAAAAAGAAGATAAAAGGGAGCCAATGTTTTGTGAACCATCCTATAAAACAATACATTGTGGATTCAAAATTAAACAAGATCATGTCAGTTGATGATAAAGTTGAACTAAAACATGCTTTTGAACAGACAGAAGAAGCAGCCCAGGAAACTTTGCTTTTATATAGGTAAATGCTAGCCATGACAAGTTCTACTTTCACATATACCCAACCAGTACAGACAGGAGAGGAAGCATAGATGTGATACTGGTCATACTGCTAGTACAAGGCAATGGAGCTGGCTGGGAATTCTGGGAAAGAGATTCTTTCCTTCCTGAAATATAACAAAGAAAAAGCACTTTTTCTCTTCTATACTCAGACTGTTACTATCCAGCTGCTGACATTTATTCATATCTTGATATCTAAAAACTGATATTTTATTGGCATTTTGCTTTGCTTTTTAGGGGTGTTGTCATTTTTTGGTGTGGGTTTTTTTATTTTTTGCAATAAGGCAAATATATTTGTGATGATAATAAAATTTTAAAACCAGTGACTAGTGACTGAGAGGTCTATGTTTTATTAGTCCCTGGCAAAAAGTCCCTTCAGATTGTCTGACTGCTGCAGAGGCACACCTCCTGATGCTGAATAACCAGTAGGGCTGGTGGTCTTCACAGTACAAAGTGCTTTTCTTCTGTGCCTGACCTGCTGCAGCTGCTTTCTCAGGCAGTCTTCCCTTGCTCTGAACAGCAGGTTGGCATCTTAGCACCTCGGTCTCTGTACTGGCCTTTGGACGGAATAAGAAGAAGGAGCTGTCCTAGCCAGGCTGGAGAGGTGATAATTACCTTTTGCAAGTCCAGGGCTTTTGAGTTAAATCAATAACAGCAGAAATAGGACTGGGAAGTAGAAAAAATGATGAGTTAGTGTAAAATTACCAACTTAATCTGCCCTTCTTTATGCTAATTTCTTACTATTAGTAATTACATTAGTAATTATAGTAGAAAATAACATCTTAACACCCTTCTGCTGGAAGAATCATGTTAGTGGCCAAGGAATACGATTTATCTGAGTAGATCCATGAGGTTTTAGAGTCTTTTGCTGACATGGTCTTTTGCCAGAAGAGAAGTTTGCAACACCTCTTTAGGCTAGCTCTATGACAGAGATTTTTGGATCCACCAACACTTTCATACCCTGGACTTAGAGCTTTAGTAGAATCAAAATGACTATTGCAAGAATGACAACTCTTGTGTTGTGTTTTTTGTGTTTTGTTGTCTCCCAGCAATGACAAATCTGCCTGTAACAACAGCTTCATCTCTGGGAAAAGGTCTTCTAGGACTAATGCCTTCAGTTTTACGATAGTGGAATTGGTCCTACATGAGCAGGCTGAAACTAAAAAGAAATTTGCCAGCTCTTCCAATGTTATCCTTAGCCCCACAACATTCTGCTTTTTGAAAACCCATTATGCAAAGTGTCAGACTGATGAGGGTTATCAAATTATTTTTCAACATGAAAGTTTAAAACAAAGACATGCTACTAATTATAAGAAATCATCACTTAAGGCCACTTAAATGGCAAGAGACTATACCATTTGTTTCAAACTCTACAGATTTCCTGCTTAGATTCCTTTGAAAAAGTTACTAGTAACAGAAATGAAGAAATAGACTAGACAAAGTACAACATACCCACATCATTAATGATATATTTCAATCATCATTTACTCAGCAATGAACAGGACTGTCATGGCAGCTGAAGCAACAACATCTTCAATGCAGTACAAACACTGAAGTATAAATAATTTTATCAGCATTTCTATTCATAAGCAAATAAGCTACTCCTCATTTTTCTTCCTGTATTTCGCAAGGCACTTCTGGACAGATCTATCTATCTTCTACCATGCTGCATGACTTCTTGTCCCTTATAAATTCAGAAAAGCTCTGAATTGACCATTGTTGAGCTAGCTACTGATGAATCTAGTTAAAAACCACAAGTAAATTACATATTCTAAAAGGTGTAGTTATCATAAACATGTTGTGTACAGTTGGCACTGAAATAGATTTATGCAGGAAATTGTTCAAAGGTCAGGTCCCAGAAGCAGTGTCTTTTAGTGCATGTCCACTGAAGAAATAATGTCAGACAGAAGTACTATAGTAATTCTAAAAGTATTATAATAATTCTTTAAAAATTCATTTTCAAAAACTAAAACCTTTTTTCTAGGTACAGGATCAGCAAAAGCACCTGAGCCTTCAAAACCTGAAAATTCAGCTGAACTAGCTAAGACACCTCAACCAGAAGAGCATCAACTCAAAGATGGGAAAGAAGATGCTAAGTGAGTAAATTCAATTAAAAAATTTGAAATTTCTACCTGACATCCTGAATTAGCATTTCTGTGGGCCATATATCAGTTCTTTAAAAGTCCCTCCTGTAAGGATCTGAAGAGCTTTATTTCAATTTCAAGGTAGCATATATATGAGGCATTCATTTATTACATGCTTTTGTTGGTTTGTTGTGTACAGCATCCTAAATCGCAGGAACGAGGAAAAGGATTTGCTCAACGGCAGTTATATGCTAATTTTAACAGTGCTGCTGCTCAATTATTACTATATCTTAGAGAAGAAGAAAGTCCCAGAATGCTGCCCTAGAATGTTTGTCACATCATTCTGGCTTGAAACTTTTTACCCTGCACTTTTTTTTTTAAGTTATAGCATTAAATCAGCATTAGTCTCTATTACCACAGGCCTGGTTCCTATGGTATATCACCGTGTCCTGCAGCCATAGGGAGGAGGAGGAGGAGAAGATCCAGCAGGCAGGAATTGTGCAGCAAGATTGATTTATTTAATTATTTTACAAACTCTTTTATAGATTTTTTTCTTCATAGTCTAGTTGGACAAAGGACCAGCCACCCCTTGGGGGTGATTGGCCAAAATCCTAAAACATCCATTATCAAAATATTTTCTACTGTGCCATAAACAAGACTTTCCAAGGTTGCAGGTGGCTTGGTTGTTTACATTCCCTGCTTCTCTTCTGTGAGAGAGAAAAGTCTCTCACGGACTTAGAAAATAACAAGAAGATCCTCACTAACAGCATTTTTGTACCTACAAGTCTCCACAATCAGAAGATTAGTACTATCTGTTTCTCAAAAGAGACAAATAAATGAAACAGTAATATTCCTTCAGGGGAAAATCTAGGGTCATTCAACCTTTGTAAAAAGCTGAGGTGACTGCTTTGCTAAAATAGAAATATACATGAAGTCTAGAAAACAATAAACTTGGAATAGTCCACAGTCATTTGAGAAGCAGAGATTCATAGATTCATGGAATCACAGAATTCTTTGGGTTGAAAGGGACCTTTAAAGGTCATTGAGTCCAACCCCTCTGCAGTGAGCAGGGACAGCTATAAGTGGATCAGGGTGCTCAAAGCCCCATCCCAGCTGACCTTGAATGTTTCTGGGGGTGGGGCATCTACCACCTCTCTGCATAACAGGTTCCAGTGTTCCACCACTCGCATTGTAAAAAATTTCTTCCTTATATCTAATCTACATCTGCCCTCTCTAAGTTTAAAACAGTTAAACCTTGTCACGTCACAACCCCTGCTAAAATGTTTGCCCCATCTTTCTTATAGGCTCCCCTTAAATACTAAAAGGCCACCAATAAGTTCTACCTGGAGCCATCTCTTCTCCAGGCTGAAAAACCTCAACTGTCTCAGCCTTTCCTCATAGGAAAGGTGCCCCAACCTTCTGATCATATTTTTGGCTCTCCTTTAGGCCTGCGACAACAGGTCTATGACAGGCTGAGGACTTCAGAGCTGAATACAGTGCTCCATGTAGAGCAGAGAGGGATAGAATCACCTCCCTCTCCCTGGTGGCGTTTCTTTTGATGCAGTCCAGGATACAGTTGGATTTCTTGGCTGCAAGTGCACATTGCTGAGTCATACCCAGCTTTCCATCCACCAGCACCTCCACCACCATCCACCAGCACATCCAAGTCCTTCTCCCTAAGTCTGTTCTCTATCTCTTCATGTCCAGCCTGTATTAATACTGGGGGTTGCCCAGACCCAGGTGCAGGACCTCGTAGTTGACTTTGTTGAACTTCATGAGATTCCTGTATACCCAATTCTCAAATTTGTCCAGGTCCTCCCTTTGGATGGCAGCCTATCCTTCAGGCGTGTCAATCACACCACTCAACTTGGTGTCATCTGCAAACTTGTGGAGTGTGCACTTGTCACTGTCTCTGTCACTGTAGAAAATAAAGTTCTTCATAGAACAGCTCAGGTTGTTCCTCAGAAGGAATGAGGTCCAAATTCCTGCTGAAAATATTTAGAGGTTAGACCCAACTCCCAGGTTAGATCAAGGCACCCCAAACTTTTTTCAATATAATTGAGTCTATATAATCAAGAATGGAGTTTTCATAGTTTTTCTGGGCAATCTGGTCCACCCTTTGACCACCCTTACTACAAAAATTAAATAGAATTAAATTTTCCTTTGCTCTGAGTTGCTTCTTTTGCCTCTCATTCTCTTGCTGTGTGCCTCTGGTGCTCTTTCTAAATCAGAATGTGTAGTTAGCTTTCATTGCTCCAAGAACACACTGTGGATTCATGTTCAATTTGTTGTCCACCAGGACCCCCAGATCCTTTTATAAAAAGCTGTTATCTAGTCAGTCAGCTCCAAGTCTTTGCTCTCACATGGCCTATTGCCATGCATAATGAAGTTTCTGCCTTTTGAGATCACTTTGAGTGGAGAAAAACAGATACACTCAATACAGAACAGCGTAGAAACTCCTCCTGCTTGTCTTTGCCTTCTATTATTTTGATTATCCTAATAACACAAAGAAAAAGTCTTTCCCTGACATGGAGTTAATTTATAGAGATGATTATCTATTTCGTCCCCTTTACTAAGACAGACTTTGTGTCTGGAAATAATCAAGCAAAATGCTACTGCACATGCCTCTATAAAATAATAGATGCAATTAAAAATAACTCTGACTAGAAAGAATGGAAAAGTTATAAATAACTTAGTCACTTCAATGTGAAACAGTAGGTCAAAAATGAAAACCTAGATAAGAATCTCCCTTTTTTGTAATCATACAATATGTTACTCAATGCTTACAGTTCCACTGGTAAATCTTGTAACCATGGTTAACATAATTACTGTTGGCTTATGAAACAAAAGAGTATGTTGCTTATTAGTAGAAACAAAATCTGTCTGTTAAAAGGAAATTTAAAATATTTATGTTAAACATTGCTTCCTCAGAGGTGTTCTGACTCAGTGTCATGTGTGTATCCAGATATACCTAGTCAGTCTAATTTGAGCAACAGCTTCTAAAAATACAGTAAATATTTGGTAAATTTACAGTCAAAACAATTACCCACTAAATTATGCAGTAGAGGCTGGAAGGTACAGGGCTGGTGTCATTGCACTGGCATGAAACTAAACTAACCAGCTCTGTTGTATGACTCTCAGAGCTGGAGGGAGAATGATTTTTAAAATGTGCCTTTGAGAGAATTTAATTCGTTGCTTCTTAAGGTTCATGGAAGTCTATTTAGACACCATTCCTGATCAAGGTTACTGCCTTATTGAGTCTATGTGCTCAAATTTGCTCACTAGAATATTTTTAGGGAAATCAACAGCCTTCATCGTGCGAGAAAAGCTGAGAATTGGAGTCAAATAGATACATGTGATCTACAAAAGAAGCAGCAAATAAAACATGCTCAAATCACTGTCTAGCACTGAGGCCAACTAGAACAATACAAAAATGCCTCCTGAAGAGTTTGCTTGTTGCTAATTTCTAGGTATTTCCATACCTGGGAGTTATTTGGAAAAATGTTAGTTTTACTAGTCAAAGCCATATCATGGACTGTTAGGACAGTCAAGATAGTCAACTAAGAGTCCCATTTTCCAGGAGTTTTCTCTGCCACTGTTTAATCCATATTTGTATACTGCTCAAACAGAGATTAGTAATGGGTAATGTTGTCTCTTGGGCAACACCAAACTGTGTGGTGCAGTTGACACACTGGAGGGAATGGATGCCATCCAGAGGGACCTTGACAGGCTTCAGAGGTGGGCCTGCACAAACCTCATTAAGTTCAAAAACACCGAGTGCAATGTTCTGCACATGGGTCACAGTAATCACCAGTATCCATAGAGCCTGCGTGATGAACAGACTGAGAGCAGACCTGCAGGAAAGGTCTTGGAGGAATATTGGTGAATGAAAAATTAGCTGTGGGATGGCATTGTGTGCTCAGAACTCAGAGACCCAACTGTTTTCTGGGCTGCATCAAAAACAGTGTGGCCAGCAGGTTGAGGGAGGTGATTTATCCTCCTCTACTCCACTCTGCTGAGACTCCACCAGAAGTGCTTCATCCAGCTCTGGAGTCCTCAGTACAAAAAAGACATTGACTTGGTCTAGAGAGAGCCATAAAAATAAACAGAAAGGTGGAGCACCTCTCCTATGAGGAAAGGCTAAGAGAATTGTGATTGTCCTTGCAATACTACAAGGGGTAATGATTTTAAAGGGGGCAGATTTAGACTAGATATGAGGATGAAATTTTTTGTGATGAGAGTGGTGAGACACTGGTTTGTCAGAGAAGTTGTGGATGTCCCATTTGTGGAAGTGTTCAAGGCCAGGTTGGACATGGCTCTGAGCGACTTGATCTAGTGGACAATGTCCCTGCCCAAAGCAGATGGGATGGACTAAAGGTCTTTAAAGGTCTCTTGGAAATTGAACAATTCTGTGATTCTATGATATTGTTATGGAAATCAAGATTGGCAAAATAAAGGTAGAATTTCCTTAACTGGAATTTTTGACTCTGCCCAAAAATATTTCAGGTTGCAGCAAGGGCCCACTGAGAGAAGAGGGGATGGGAGCCAAGGATAACCTTAGCACAAGCAGTGCCCTTAACCAGCAAGGTTCAGCCTCACAGGGTCTGAACATAGCAAGCAGAGCAAGATCCTAGCAAAAGGCAAAGTGATGGACCAGGTTTAGAGTCCATCCAGGGAGTCCAGTCAGGAGCAAAAAAGACAGGGTCAGAGACAAGGCGGGAGACAAGGCTACAAAACAGGTCCAAAGTCTATGTAGGAGGCAGGACCAGAGAGAACTGGAGGTAGACACACCTAGACATAACTCAGGCAGTGACCAAGGCCTGACCTGAAGTGGACAACAAAGACCCATGGGCAGTAGAGTGTGGGTGGAAGTCCTGCTGGAAGTCCCAGGGCAATTAATTTATATAGACTATTTTCTTATACTAATTGTCTGTCAAGAGTCAAACTTTAACCAAAATTTATTTGATGTGCAAAAAGTCATCAGTATGCCTATTGACTCTGAATAATATACATAATGAAATAAAGTTTGTGGGTATATATTTTTTCACAAATCATATACATCCAGAGCACATAAACTTTCATGGAAATGTTAATAAAAAAGTTTTCACCTTATCTGCTGTTACTAGGACATTTAATTTTTTAAAATGCACCTGTGCAGGCTCAGACACATAGAAGAAGGAAGAGGGGAAAAGGCAGTTTTCCTGTTTGGAACAGCACATTTTTTTAATTTCCTCTAAAAGAACAAATATTTTTTTTCGCTTGTGAATGACAACACTGAAAAAGACTGCATTTGCTCCTAAAAATTCCCATAGACATTGTTTGTCTGCAAAAAAATTTAAAAACAAAAATAAATAAATAAATATAGAAATGGGGGGGAGGGGGGAAAAAAAGGTCTTTCCCTCCCTCATTTTCTAAAATACTGCAGTACACAGTGATGGATGTTAATAAAGAGTAGAGACACACAGCACTGGTCTCAGCCATCTGAACACTACGTCTGAAAGAAGAAACCCAGAAGAATGGATGATGTGCCAAGTGCTGAATTACAGCCTAGTGACTGAAAAATTTAATGTCTGCTTCCTAATGGCTTGGATAGAATTGCACACAAACTGGCTCTGTCTTCCAATATTTTTTTTTCTCTCCTCTATGTTTATTGATAATGTAACAGAAAAACAGGTAATTTTCATTAATAGCTATTTGCTGAGCAATAATAATCTCTGGAAGGGTGGGCTGAGACTACACTGTCTCCTCACAGCAAGAAATGAGGGAGCAGAAGAATGCTCAGCACCTCATTTGCACTCTAATAGAAGACAGGGGAGTCTTATTAACAAGAAACTAGCACAAAGCTTCAAGGTACAAAACAAAAAAGTTGCAGCAAGTCCTGGAAAAAGTAGAGTATGGAAGAAGGTAAACAAAGCATCTGAGAGCAAAGATCACAGAAAATGGAGGGACGCAAAGAGCTTCTATGACCTCTCCTCTGTGTCTTAAAAGCCTTTAAGCCCTGTCGAATTTGTAAAAGCACTTCATCTTCCCAGATTACCAAAGAGATTACAATGTACTATTTATACTAAGGCAGTACACTGAGACCCCAGACAAAGATCATGAACCCCACTGCGCAAAATACTGCATAAAATAATAATCCGTATTTGGAGGCTAAATATTCAAGACCACGTAAAGGAAGAAGAAATGCAGTAGGTAACTGGGACTTCCTATGCTTTTAGATTTTATCTCAAAATCTTACATATGCTCAGTTACGTTTAGAGAGGAACAAAAAATTGCATCTGATATGCCACCTTCAGAATCTAGCTATTACAAACAAAATATGTTAATATAAAATGCACTAAAGAAATTTTAATAAAATATTAAAATTATACAAAAAACCCCAGCATTCCCCCCCAGAAAGTGTACTCATCTGATTCTGCTTTTTCAAACGCAGAAACACAACTTTCAACATTTTCCAAAAAAAAGGAGCTCCAGTACTGCAAACTTCCATATGAGCATGGGTGGTTCAGGTAAACTGAACTTCATGCTTGTGGTTTGCCTTTCTCATATCCACATCCTATTACTTAATAGACTCTACCAGTCCTTCTATAAAGAAGATTTTTTTTCCTCTTTAATTTGGCTAATAGCAAGAAAAGAAAACAAAACAAAGATTAAGAGGCAATTTGCTATGTGGTGCATAGCCAGGTTAATAAAGAGAACTCCTGCTGGTAGCATCTTCTTAGTGAGTAATGCACTTCATTTACCTCAGTAACCTCGACCAAGAAAATTACTGTGCTTATTACTGCTTGCCATCCACTAGTTACAACACATCAATTCACCAAGTAGATGCACCTTAGAGGAACCATGTCCTATCACAATAACAAAATCTCAGCACATTAGTGAGACAGACCCAGTATCAACCCTCTGCAGAGTGTCTAGAAATCCTTGATTACTGTAGGAACACTGGGGATGTAAGAAAATGACACTCATGGCAATAAACTCCAATCAAATTTAGATGAAGTAAAACAAGGCCAGTGCTGGGCCTTATGAAAAATCCCAGATTAAACACAATTACATTTTATGGATAGGCTAATACATTTCCTTAGTTGTTTCCAGCTATCACTAGAGTACTTGAAATTGTAAACAGATAGAATGCACCCAGTATGTTTTTTAAGCCTGACTGAAAAGACATTAATGTGTTAAAAAATAAAAATACTTTTCTTAGAACTTATATTCCCTCTACTTAGCCTTTTTTTTCAGAACTTGTCACTTCTAGTTCTCAGACTTCAGTTTCTGAAATCACTACATTGAGAACCCGCAAATTAAATAGAAAGGTGGTGGTGTGCTGTCTGTACCAAAATGGATTAAACTTGCTGTAATCTTTGCTGAGATGTATTTTCCTAGAGCCTTTAAATTCTATCCGATCTGCAGGATGCAGTTACCCTTGCTATTTAATGTCACTCACTCTGCATGGCAATCAAGTCGGTAGCCTGAAATTAAAAACTAGTGGATTCAGAAGTTTTTCATTGAAGATTAAATGAAGCAAGGAAAGGATAGGAATGTCATTATACAAACCGAAATGCTGCTTTTTTTCCCCTTGTGTTATTTCAAATCATGTGCTCATAATATTCACATATATTCATTGCTAACTGTATCAATGGAAGAAATTGGGTTTTTTGAATATGTAACAAAGTAAGAGTATAGTTTGTCATACTTTGCCACTGATTGATTTCTTTAATTAGAAGCAATTTCTGTGCATTTTGTGTAAATCCTCCATTTACCTAATATTTTCCAGACTAAGAAGAAATTTTTGTTAAGGAAGAAATTATAATTTATTCAAAATGTTATCTCTGCTATTATATGTTGAGTAATTTTTGGGGGAAAAAAGCAAAGCAATGAGCATTGTGACAGGTACACTACTATATGTAATATAAAACATTTCTATTTAAATTGCATTTGTATTTAAATCACATTTGTACCAAACACTTGCAAATATATCAAGGCCTTTCTTGATAAATCTAAAAGACATATAAATCTAAGACATAATGCTTATTATCATTTAGTAAAAGTAAACTTATTATTACTCCATGACAAGTGTAAATATTCATGCCTATGTTTAACCTTGTCCAACATATTTTATTAAAACACCCTGTCTCCAGTTATTTACTCATTTTCCAAATCTTAGCAATTTAGGATGAAAACATCCCATGTTGTACAGCCCCAGAGAGGAACAGAGGAAACAGTGACAGGTGGAGATATGAGGATAAGAAGTCAAACACATCTGGCAGCCCAGTTTTGTTCAGTGCCCTGGGTAAATGATATTCAGGAGAAGAAATGTGATGGCCAGTGTCTGCAGGGAACATGCCTACTTTGTTGCATTTGGAAAGGAATGTGTCAGGGTCTTGCAGAAGGGGAAATGATGGTCTTAAATAGCTGTAAATGGAAGTCATCTCAGAGGAATATGTTCTTTGTCTCCATGTTTCTTTGTGATCCTGGGAAAGGTACGTGTAGTGAGTTCCTACACAGGTTGCTGTATAACAGTTTACCCTAAAGAAGGTAGATTTGTAACACCAAGACAATTTTATATAATTAGCCTAGGCAACAATGGCCATGGCATGAAGCTCAGTGTACAGTATAAGTCTGTCAGGGTTCCCTGTACTGGAGCAACTTTAGTTGCCACACAAGCTGAAACTATGCCATTACTTTTTCTCTTTCATTTCTAATTTTGCTAGTTTAAATATAGATTCCTGAAGCTAATATCAGCAAAACAATTCTTATTTGGGAACACACACTGAAAATTATAGAATTAACTATAATTATTGGTAATTATTTGGTACAATTATTACCCTTGTACCAAATCTTTTTTTGTTTGAAAAAAAACCTGAAAAAAAAAAAGTGAGAAAATTAAAATGTTCAAATGGCCAACAACTGAGATGAAAGAGAAGGGACAATACATTTTACCCCATGTTCAGAGTGCATAGGACAAATTGTACCAAAATAGATTTACATTGAGAAAAAAAAAATTGTAAAATGAAGCACTTAAATAAATTCTTTGGGAAGATTATGGAATAGCCATGGCTAGACATATTTAAGAAAAGGCTAGATAAGAATCTGTCAGGTGTACCTCATCCTGCTTTGAACTGTGGGGACAGGATGTCTCAAACTTCTCTACAGCCTTATGGTTGTATGATTATTTTAGGGAGTCTATGAAAACAGATGAGAAATGAAAGCATCTATTGGAAATTAATTTCTTAAAATTTGAAACTTTTTTCCAACCTTTTAAAGCATTCATAATGGGAAATATTATGGCATTTTCATTTTAACTTATAATTCCCTGCATATTAAGAAAAACTGAAAGATAGAAAATAGGAAGAAGGGTTTGTGCTGTGCTCATGAATTCTGTACAGCACCAGATCCTACTCGGATTAAATTATTTTTTACATGGCCATAAATTATAGGCTCATAAGTTATGAGTTTGCATTTAAATGTGTTTGAATGTAACAGACATTATGTGTACATTATAAGAAATATCTTTTTAAATTCCTGGTAAGCGGCAGATGCCCCAGACAGATTTAATTACTTACAGATAAGAAAGCCCCAATGACACAACAGCACCAGATAAGGAAATAAATGAGGATTACTTCCTTAGACTATACCTTTGTTCTAAAGCAATTAGTATTAGAAATTATGCTGTCCTTATTTTACACATTATAGTAAATAGCTAGTGCAATTAAAAAATTTTATATCACCAGTTACCTTAAGGAAAGGTGATTTTTTCATAGCTAATTGATACTTTCAACATTCATACTTCTTTCTTTCTACTACTTTTATAGTTCCTACTGCAGAATTTTTAATTAAAATAAAATCTTATTCACATTTTAATCTGGTACCTCAGTGAGAGTTCCATGTGTTCAGCATTGAGACAGACTTCCCCTTAGAGAGTACTGTAAAGAAGATTAGAGGATTCACAGATTGTTGTGATTGAATAACTAGGAGGATTGTCAAAGTAGTTGCTGTGAAAAAAAATTGAGCTACAAAGCAGGAATCTCTGCAGCCTAGATTATTAGATTTCAGTCTGCATTGCATCAAGAAGCTTGTTCTGAGTTCAATATGAGTAGATAAGTCTGAAGATAGTGCCTTCCTTGAAAACTGTTACTTCCATATCTGTTTTGCTTTATGAATACAACGTGAGATCTGGGAAATGGATGATCTCTGCATTTTATTTCAAGAACACTTGCATAGGGCCCAAACAAGCCAGATTTCTGCACAAAAGATTCTGAACTAAGGGAAAGTCATGAATTCCAATGGAAAGATTTATTTATATGTTGTCTGCATAAAGCTCATAAATGCTTATGGCCCATTCTTGCTTATCTATACCTAAAACCAAAACCAACCCAAATATTATGATATCACTATGTTTAAATTAATGAAAAAGGTAATAAAATATATAGTAAGGGAAAGGAAAATCAGTTTAAAATAAAATTGTGTTATCAAGAACAATCCTAAAATAAAATGAAAATAAAAATGTGTTTTGTTCTGTTTTATTGCAAAGAAAAGTTAATACAATGCCAGTATTTCAAAAATGCAGCAAGTAGACAATCTTCTGTATCAGTAAAGATGGGTTTTTATTAGACACTTTCCCTTGCCAAGGGTGGTTCAGACTAGATATCAGAAAAAAAATATCACTGAAAGAGTGGTCAGGCATTGGAATAAATTGCTCAGGCACGCATCTGAATGTGGCACTTGGTTTAGGAATAATTATGATGGTGCTGGGTTGACTGTTGGACTAGATGATCTTGAAGTTCTCTTCCAAATTTGATGATTCTGTGATTACAGGAAAAGATGATGGGTCAGAGGAAGACACTAGTTTGAAGACCGTTAAGGAAAATTAAAATTTAATTAAGAGCTTTTTGAAATTTCATGGAATCTAATGTGTGAACAGCTTGTTCCAAGACCTTAAGATAATATATTTAACTTAGAAATTTACTTTCTTAACACTTGAGCTCTTAAGATTTTTGGAAGAAGTAGACTAAGTAGGTGGTAAATATACAGGTTAAGTCACTTACCCACTTCCCAAACCTTTATATATTTCAAGTTTGTTTGCTGAAAAGGACTTCCTGTCATGATATATACATTCTTTTGCTTTGTTGGGAATCACAGCCTACAACAGTCTTCACAATCTTAGCTAATATAATCTTGAAGTCTGTCACACTTGTTTCAACCTCTCCTCCCTCATAGTAAAAGGTTGCCTAGAATTCTGGTCATTAAAGGCTTGAAAACTTTCTTCAGACGTTTAACTCATGCGAATTCACTGCGCTTCTACTCACATCTATTCTTCTCACAATAATTTTTCTCAGATCAAATGCCTCTTTTCCCATCGTTCTCCATCAAAATTTGAACTGATAGACAATGATCTTATTATGTCTCAATCTGCTTTGTTGTGCTTTTCAAAGTCATGTTCCCAGTAGCCTTGGCCATTCTAAGAGGCTTTCTAGAATCTCCTATGGGAATTCACCTTTTGAGTATAGCTGGTCAGAATAACTCTCTCATGGGCTTATATCCCAATACTGATCCTTACTTCCCTGGCAGTATGTCATATGCACCTACAGTTACATTCGCACCGGTGTTTTTCATAGCCAGATTATGTATGGCTCATAGGCATCTTCCCCTTGATTAAACACTTGGATATTTATCCTTTTGTCACCTGCAACTGATGATCCCAGCATTTACAGCATAAATTCTTACAAATTGATTTTAAGTATATATCTGCAGTATGGGGCATTAGATTTGCCCTCATTTCTATTACTTGGACTAAATAATTCAAATTTTCCTGCATAGGAATCATTCCTACTTTTTAATCTTCCAAATCCAATGTCTTATTAAACATCATTAGTACACTGCTACATTTTGTACCAAAATCATGAAAGAGAATATTAAAGCTCACTCCTAAAACACCATCAGCATCCTGTGCAGGTAAAGGAGAATAGTCTCTCTTCACAGGCAATTCAGAGCAGAAACCTACTTCAGTCATTCTGAACCTCTCCTCAGGGAAGCCTTCTTTGGACAATAAAGACAGCATAATAAAAATAGTGAAAGTTAGCTTTTTGGAATACCTCTGTTGCTGTACCAAGCAAGTGACTAACATGTTGGGTTTCTTCTATTAATAGTTTTCCTAGTAATTTAGGATGAGTGATCTTAGGCTTGGATCTCAGGGCTTCTATGGCATTACTCACACTGGGAGTGTCAGCAAAAACTGAGGATGTGTTTTTGAATCAGTACATTTCATGATGCCTGGAATGACATTCTTCTGTCTCATCGAAATCTTTCTCATCTATACCATCATGTTTTGCGTATTATCATATCCTTCTGAAATTTGTTTATCTGAATTAGAGATTCCTCATAATTTATTCAGAAAAGACAAATTATTTTTTTCAGGACACAGATTGTAAATGCAATCCTAAATCACAGTGTCAGAGCTCAATAAAAGCATTCAAAGCTCTATTGCAAGATCAAGAACTCTATTTCCATGTAATTAGCAGAAAGTTATCTTAAGTGCTGCAAAAAAAGAGGGTTATAACTGAAATCAGCAAAAAGTGTTATGGATATTTTCCAGGCAGCATACATTTATGAAATACATTTTCTCAGGGGTCACCTGGTAGATAAAAGATGGAATCAAACTCAGGAATTTGGTGTTTATGGCCAGAAACAGGAAGGAATTAAACCCTAAATTGCAACTTATAAAAGGGCAAACCTTCTGAAACAACTATTGTATTTTTTATCACTGTTTGTTTGTACTCTTAACACAGAAAACTTTCAAGCCACAGTACTTGACAGCTGTTGCATACATTAGTACACTCAACACAGTATTTCCATAGCCTATTTCAAGGTGACATTCTTTAAATATTCTATAGGTGTCTAAATCTTCTCTTGTGGCTTGGGGAGAATAAAGGCATTGCAATTTTATCACTAAACAAACAAGTTTAAATCTACAAGTTACAAAAATAAAATCTACAAATCAAAAATATCAGAAAACTATATTACTATTACACTTCTCATGTTACATATATTGTTATCGTTAAACAAAATATGTTTGAGGTAGTAACGAGACTGTGTGCATAGCACATGAGTTGCAGTCCAGATTTTCATTTCCTAGGCCACATGAAATTAGTACTTGTGCAGGGAATCAACATTTCCACTCTGTACAGGACTACATGGAGAGTAAGAAATATAGACCTAGGCCTGTTGTAACATACCACACAAAGGTCAAAAAATAAATGGTTTAAAGAAAAAAAATCTTGAAGAATAACAGCTTAGAACCAAATCGTAGCATAGCACCACATCATGCAAGAGGAGTCAAGTTTAATTAAAAGCGATTTTGTGAAGTTTAAATGGGCTTCATTAGCCCAGGCAATTTAAAGTGCACCTCCACACAAAGTACATATAAAATAAACATCCTCAAATTAGCAGTGTTCAACATGCAGCCTCTTCCATCCGTATTAACCAAACAAAATTTAAAGTAAGCATTTCGTTACAAGAAAATAATGGAGTAGGAGGTAATGCAAGCCAAATGAGCAGTAGGCCAAGGAAAATCAATTTCTCATCAACTGTGGGGCAAATAACTTTAAACTAAGTCACACAGATTCTAATCAGTGCCAAATGGAAACATGGTTCCTGTGTGCTACATTGCACCAAATTCATGGTAGAGGAGACTTTAACTTTTGTTGGAAAGTCTGTGAAATAAGAGGAAAATCTCAAGCAATTTGTAGCTTATTCCTAGAAAGAAGATAGAAGGGGCCTTTGGCATGACACTTACGGTAAGTGGTATCTAACTATAAGATAGCTAACCACCTGACCAAATACAGCAACAGCAAAGACTAAGAGTTACTTTAAATTCTTTGCAGAAACTAATTGTGAGATGTTAGCTCAAAACAAGAAAGGATGTCATTACATAGCAGATAGCCTGGGCAAAGGGGCAATGTGACACAAAAGGAACTGTGATGAGATTACAAAATGTATCAGAACTGTTTTGATTAATCTCCTGTCTGGGGAGTTTTAAGAATTAGACAGTATACAAGACTTAAATTAGAGGAATGACAAGTATGTAATTCCAAGCTTTTGCTTCTTCTACTGCTTCTAACAGCATATCTCCACTTTATCCAATGGTTTTATTGCTGAAGGATTTTCACATGCTTAAGTTATACTTCCTTGGGCATTGTGATTTGTGTTGGGTCTCCAGAAAACTGCTTCTCAAAAAGCTACACACATCCCACACTGACACACTCTTTTTTTAGTTACAGCTCCTTCTGTTAGAAATTTCAAAGTATGTTTAGGTCTTGAGGAGACATGGTGTTTATTCAAAGATCATTTTGCAGTGGTTTTCATTTCTTCCCTACTGTCATACCACTTTCCCCTCTACTCACATTTGGGAAGATTTTCTCAAGAATCCAGACATTTCAAGCATATGTCACTCTTGGTCTGCTGCTGCTCTTGCTGTAGCCACATCCTTGTGGTACTTGGGACAGAGCTGAAAAACTGATAAGGAAGAAAGAACAATTCCCTGCTGTAGCCCCTATATCAGGCATAACTTTCAGGATTTCAGTACAGGGGTGGCAATTTTGACCAGTCCAGGAGGAGCCCTTGAGCTACCCTGTGGCTGTCACAGCTATTTCCAGCCATCTCTGACATCGGTGTGTCACATCAGCTGAGAAGTGTTGAGTCAAGGATATAGAAAATAATCCCATGTCCTGGTCTCTACATAGAGGAAGTCCAAATGTGTGCCCCAGCTGACAGCTGAGTGGCACTCAAAAACAACCCCAGTCTGCATAATCAGACAGTAGCAAGTAATCGAGGATGAAATTTCAGGTAAGAATAAGCACAGAAGAGCTGATCAAGAATCGCTTTCACCAAGATTTTCTATTTGACTGTCCAGCATGCATAAAACCTAATGAAAGCATTAGTTTCAGTGCAGAGTATGAGTTTTCAGGTGTTTGAAAATCAATAGTCCTCAGATTTGAAGAGAGGCTGTGAGTGCTGGAATATCAGCTTAGTGTTACTATGACCCTGAGCAAACTCTTAGCAGAAAAAAAGGAAACCTCAGCAAGAAGACCAGTGGTTTTTTTCCACTGAAAACAGATGCATTTTTTTTTACCTCATGTTAGCCATAACAAACCATAAAAAACATAGATGAAATCAATTTTCCCAACATTAGAAATTATAAAGTAAGCATAAGTCTCTCCTCCCTATCTGCATTTCCTGTCATCATTAGGACACTACCGTATAACAACGAGCACATTTTTATACACAGATGTGAAGAGAATGCCTTGTAACTTAGTGAATACATCAGGCAAGCTCTAGGCCTTACACAGCCACAGTAGAACTTGGTGAAAAGCAGTGGTGGGAAGCCATTAGTGCAGTAGGCTAAACAGGGTACCCTGACCTTCTCTGCTCGAAATAACACACAGACTGCTGCTGGCATGAGCAGAAGGTAAGAGGAGGTAACTTAGGTTTCCAATTAGCATGAATTAAGTGATATGAATATGCACTGTGCTCAGTAAAGATCCAATCTTAATGTGTGACTTCAGCTCAGAAATAGAATTACCACTGTTTCCTTCCATTCATTTCCAGTACGTTAACCTTTTCTTCTCTTTTGTTTTAATTAGCGTACAGAACCCAAAACATCCAGGTTTACAAACAAATGAGTTGGCTGATGCCCAACTTCAAGTGATTGTCAAAAGATTGCGTGAAAGGGCAGATGTCTATAAGGAAAAGCTGAATGACCCAGTGATATCTTCACCTGAAGGAAGTCCTACATCTTGTAAGTGACTCTATAAATAGTTGTGCATTTGTTCAGCCTAAAACTGAAAATAATTTTGTGGCAACAGAAAATACTGTGATAATTATTTTGTAAGTATAGAATGTTTATCCACGGGAAAGGATCACTTTGTGCCCACAGAAGCCAATTTACCCCTATTTCTCTACAGTAAGCCGGAGTCCTTAGGTACAATGTCCCTTTGAATGACATCACTGAAGAATTTGGGGAAAAACCAGAGGCAGTATCTAGAATCATCCGTGTCAAGAAGTTTTCTGTATTTTGAAATAACCTCCAGATATGTTTATTCATGGAGATGAATTGGAAACATATGAAGAAACATATATATCTTATGAGTGGATGTTAGTCACTTTGCTATGAGACCTGCTGCATAAATAAAGTAAATAAAATTTTAGCTTTGACAGAAATCTGGACACACTGAGGACTTTAAGTCCATGCTTTAAATAGAGCAGACTCATCTGACATTAATTAATCATTGACTTTTGACAAAATATGAAACATAAAAGAAAAATCAGTGCTTTTCCTCTTCAGGGGAAAGTTTGACTTTCCCTTTCCACAAAGAATTGAGTGTGGTGATTTTATGTTCTGGCACTTTCTAAAAGCCGTTCATCACTTATGTGTTTTTTTAAAAAGCTGTAAAAAATGGTGCCTCAAGAATAATAAACTATTCCAACTGATAAGCAAATTTCTTTTAAAAAATTATTTCTTTGCTCATCTACCACTTTTGTTCTCTTTGTAGAACTTATGACCTTTATTTCCTAACTTATTATAGATTCAGTTTGCCAGTTTACTGCTAAGACTGTGTATCCTAATCAGAGGTAAAGCCACCAGAATTAATAGGACACATGTGCAAACAACAGTATCCAGCTCAAAGGCAGAAGAACGGGGTTTGAAGGAGTGCTACAAGACTTTTATAAGCCTAGAAATGTACAAAACCATAGGCTTCCCACTAGTTTCACCTGCTGCATCTCACATATCAGGTATCAGGGGAGGGGAGAGGTCAGCCCATGGCACAGGTGTCTTTTCTTATCTCCATCCTCACTGCATTCATTCTTTGCAACAGTCATGTAAGGAGAAATGCTCAGTTGCATTAATGAATGCTGAATTATAAATTAGCAGTTTTCTTGTCAATCTTATAAAAGGCATAACTTACAGGCACTGTCCAGGGAAATTCAGCAATATAGAGATTGTACTGTGTAACATAAGTGCCCTGTTCATGATAGCAGATGCACATATTTATACCAGTGGTGATTTTATTCTTCAAGTGTTTTTCTATGTATTTAATATAATGAATTATAACTTTAGTCACTGCCCAGGGTTTGTAGAAGATATTTCAACATAATGAAGCTTTTGCTCATGTTAAAACAGGGTGTATTAATTGAGCCATTGTTAAAATGTCAGTGTTTTTGGTAATCTATGTGTCTAGCACCAAAGAAGCCTCCAGCCCCACCAAAAGAAGAAAAAAAAGATGAAAAAAAAGAAGAAAAGAAAGAGGAGGCAGAAACAAAGCCAGAGGAGGATCATTACTGTGATATGCTGTGCTGTAAATTCAAGAAACCTCCACTGAAAAAATACATGGAGTATATGAAGCTACCAGATACAATTGACTCATACACAGGTAAATTAAAAGCTGTTTAATAGGCTGGGGTTAAGTCATATTGAAGTGGCCTGGTTTTGCACGGCACCTGTGAGCCACCATAAGATACACATTCCAGTTTGCAGCTCCCAGGGACACAGAGGTCCTGTCCTAAACAATATTTATTACAAACAGGGAGAAGTGACACCAGTTGTAAAGATGGTATGCACAAAGATGTTATGCAAACTGACCAGAATCACAACCCAAGTGTTCTGTTTCTTGACCTGGAATTTGTACCATTCATTAGAGACAAATAATTCTTTTGTCACATATAATATACACGAGCAGCATGCAAAATGATCGTATAAGTTTCTTCAGATGCACTGAATTCTATTTGCTCTCATTTTTGCACAGTCCTTGTGTGACTCCTGTTTCCAAGCTGTATCACCTTAGCAGCATGTCCAGTTGCAAAAGGGAGAATGGTAGGTTGCTCTGGGTAGAAGCATTCCTAGAGACTGCAGCAGAATGAATGTGTCTAGAAGAATGACAATCAACTCCAAGTTCATGCCTCCCTCTACATCCAGTGTTTTTCCTTTCAGATCGCCGTTATGTGGCATGGCTCATGCTTGTGACAATCGCCTATAACTGGAATTGCTGGTTTATTCCCCTGCGCTACGTGTTCCCATACCAAACTCCCAGTAACACAATATACTGGTTTGTCATTGATGTAATGTGTGACATTTGCTACCTGTGCGACTTAATAATTTTCCAGCCCCGAGTGCGGTTTATCAGAGGGGGAGATATAATAGTAAGTATTGGAAGTGGGACTTCCACAGGCAGCAGTTGTGTGTTAGAGTATAGAAATTCATCCAATCTGACACTTCTTTTTTATCACTACGTCAAATTGATGTAACTTTTTTGTTTATCAAAGGATACATATATTCTTCTTCACTGACCTTCCATTCTACGCTGATGTTCCATTATCCTGTGCAGGAAGAAACATATCCATTACCTAAATCCTTAAAAATTGAAAAAAACAGATTTGAAAGTAACAGATGAGAGCAGCTGAAACAGGCATATAGCTCTAAACAGACTCCTCCCTGGAATCAGTGATTATATCATATGTATTCATGCATATATGCATCTGTTGGTATGCTTGTATGAAATTTCACCTTTCTATTTGCCTTGTGCCAGAATCATAGTTGAAGACAGGGCATTGTGAGATGGTGGTTTTATTTTTTTCCAAAATCAGAGCAAATCCCTGTAATTTTAGGATATTTTGAAAAAAATTCATTTGAGATCATTTGTTTTGGGAAAATATGTATGTTCAATTTTGGTTCTTGCTACTATTTTTGTGTTATGTTTTTATAGAAAAAATGCAAAATAAAATTTTAATCAGCTACCTGAAAGCTTGCCCTTACCCTACCAAAGGGTATCTAGAGCATTAACATTTCTTCAAAGTCTTCTCTGCTTTTGATTCTTTGACTTCTTACAGAAAAAAGGAACTTAATTCAGAAAAAAAAAAGTTTTGATAACTTCAGCATGACATTACTGTGCCTAACAGACAGAAAATTCAAAATTATATATCCTCAAATCTAATTTGGAACTAGCTTTAGTTCAGTGCTTTTACAAAAAATTTTATACATTGTACATACACAATATTACTGACACCTTTACAGACAAAACTGTGAAAATATCATTTCAATAGGTATTAAATGCAGAGCAGTGGAATGAGTTTTTCCACACCAAGACATTCAGTAACTGGATCTTGCCTAAATCCCACAAAACTCAGTTTTTATGAACAAAGTTAAAACTCTAACATACGAAGCTCAGCTTGTATTTCCCTTGAAACTGTCTCTACAATTCACAGATTTTAGTGCACAGAAATCATCTGCTGCCTGATCTCCTGCATTTAGTTCAGTGTTTAAACTGATAATAGTGAAAGTTGGCATGGAAATATGATTAAGATCTTAAATCTATTTTTGAAGTTTCCCTGATATAAATATAGAAAGTATAATAGATAAATTTCTTTATATACTTGTGATTACCCTTTCTTATTATATTAGCATCAGTTCCCGTGAAGAACAATTTAAAAATAAAAAGCTAATCATTGGTAATGAATGCAGTGTTGATTATTATAATGCTAGTAATGCTAGCATGTTAATGCTAGCATTCAAAGAGCTAATTTTGTACAGCATCATTAAAAACATTCTTTTCATTTTTCTTGGAATCACTGCAGATAAAAGCATTTTTTTGCTGTGAAATTGAAGGGGGTTGGCTTGAGCACGAAGTGGTACAGATGTCTCAGGAGGGAAGTTTTGAGGAAAAAATGTAATGTGCTTTTCTAGACCAACATCCAGATGGGAAAAAATCAGACAAACCCCAGCCCTCATTTTTTCAAGCAGTTATAATAAAATCTGATCTAATGTAAGCTAGACTAATAAAAGTACTACTTCTCAGAAATATCTACAGATGTTTCTCCATTCATACTTTTAGACCATCATTAACTTAACTGTCATCACCCCTACTATTGTTGAGTAGCAGAGGGTCATCCTTGACATTCTGTTCCTGACTGACTTTTTCTCCTTTCATTGTCACTGTAGTCAGACAAAGTGGAAACGAAGAAATTTTACCACAGCACTGTGAAGTTTCGGGTAAGTAGACCCTGTGTTACTGATATCAATGTGAAGTTCTGGCTGTAGGATTTCACAGGATTTTTTTTTCATTCACTGAAAATCACTGTTGGTTTAAGAATATCACCAGAAAGCATGGGCTCGTTGGCATATCAGTGCTCACCAGCTGAAGACTGCCATCTTCATAAACAGTGTTTAACTGGAAGACAGAATGTTTATAAATGCAATTCTAAATATTATTTTGGAATTACAATAAATTAATAAAATAGAATTTGATTAGTTTTTGTGAGGTCATCCCAGCGCACACTAAAGACAATAGCACCATTTGCCAGAGATTCATTAAACAAAATTAAAACTCTTGAAGAGACATGATAACTCTATTCCGTAGATTCTTATGAAGTACCTCATTGTACTTGTGCCTACATTGTACCTCACTGAACAGCTCATCACTCACAGGAGCAGTCAAAAATTCAAACTAAGAATTTTGATGCTCATGGCACTTTGTAAAAACAAAGATGCATTTGATCTAGGAAAATTTTTCATGCTGCTCCTAAATGTTGGGGGTTTTTTTGCCAACAGAAGGTAGGTAGTTTATTGAATTCCTGATGCACATACAGCTCTGTGACACTAAACACACATCTCAGTTATCGCCCCCTCCTCTTCTCTACTTTTGCACCTGCCTTGTTCACAGTTAAATTTTTCTCAGTGACTGTGGTATCATTACTTAACTACTTGAGATTAAGCTATCCAAAAGTGCAGGATATACAGTCAAATGAGTTTGACAGAGTCAAACTTAAAGCAAGACACCTAAGTGGATTTGTATGGTTTTATTTCAAGCTCACATTTGCTGTATGTTTAGGGCTCTTGATTTCTGGAGAAACTAATGAGATTTGAGTGTTCTCACCACACGCAAGATATGGATATAATGTCGGAATTTGTCATATGATTAAGTACTAATTAACAGTTACTGATATTAATGCACTTTCGACTAAATTTTGCCTCCTCTTAGACGTGTCTGAGAGAGGGAGAGAGAGAGACCATAAGAGGCTGTTTCTCCTCAATCAATTTTTTGGTTTGCTTTGCACACTCTTCAGGTATTAACTGTTTCTTACTTGCATGGAATAAAAGGTCAGTGCTGCAGGCTGGTTGCTGCCAACATGATTTACACCCCTCAGAGCAAAGGCATTTCTGATTACAGTGAGATGAAGCCCAGAGTTTGACATCCCTCTCTTCCTCCCAAGCAATAACAGCAACAAAGCAAGGTATCCCAGGATCTTTAGAAAGAAAAAGATAAATTTGCCACAGCTTTCCTTCTCTGTCTTTGGAAAGAACAAAGCATGAAGATAAGAAGAGTAATCACATAGCTGACGTACTGCAGGGAGATATTGAAAACCTTAGAGGTATGGGAAGAAGCAGCATCCAAATATGATGGAAGACAAAATCTATTTAGAAAACTCTCAAACCAACCAACCAACCAAATAAAATGCCCAGCCTAATTTATCATCCTATGATGAATCTGTTGTTTGGAACACATGCCTTCTGCAGGTTGCAAGCAAGAAATCTAATTCATTGTGCTCTCTCAAATTGCTTTAGGCAGCCTTCTTTTAAAAGCTGAAGACTTTTAAGAAGTGCTTATGCAGTGGCCTCCCCACCTGCACTCACCAGCCACATGCCAAACATTTTAGTCTGGTCAGAACTACAACTGAAAAAATGGGATGTATTAATAATCAAGTATATGAGATACTATCAATAATCCACATGAAACAGATTAAAATCTCAGGCACAGGGGACTCAAAAGCAGGGCAGAGCCAAGCTGTTGGTGTTTTCAAAGAGATAATCTTGCCTGCCAATACTTAGGAAGCTACATGCTTAGCATGCTGACTCTTCAAATATTATTGCAGTCATGATTCAGTCTAAGCAGATTTTTGACAGCAAATAAATACATTATGAATACTATGAAGTTTAAATTGACCTCTCTACTCTTCAACAGCTTGATGTGCTATCAGTGTTTCCATTTGACATTTTATACTTCTTCTTTGGATTTAACCCAGCACTTCGAGTAAACAGGATGCTAAAGGTAAGATCTGTGTCAGTGATGGATGGCTAACCATGCACTGACGTTTTTGCAACACAACAGAAAGTTTTTTATAGTACTGAGGAATATGAAACTTAGAAATTGTAAAATATCTTCAGGCTAAGGCACAACATAACTAAAAAAAAAATGCAACTCATAGTCTAGCCAAATTAAGCCCTTATTCTCTCATTTTTCTTCTGACTTTATTATTTCCCAATTTCAAAAAGTATTTTTTGATTAAAGCTGTTTTTTTCACTTTATTTAAATTAGATTAATCTCAAATTACCTGCTTAGTTTTCAAAGATTTAAAAAAAAATCACCAGTTAATGCCAATGTATTTTCCCCTTCTGCTGCTTATGTCAGGTGTTTAAAAGCAAAGGAGGTAATTTTAAGGACAACATAAACTATAGACAGAATATCTATCAAGCACAAACCTACTTTTGTCATCGAGTCCAAGGACACTTGGAGTTGTGTAATGAAAGGTCTGAGAAGGGATTAGAGCAGTACCTAGCAGGCCATGCTAAATGCATTTCTCTGCACACACAAACAACATGTTGAGAAATAAATGGTTTTCATTTAAAGTTGGGGGAGACACAAGAACTCTGACAATAAAATGAGGGTGCTCCTCACTTTGGTATTCAATAAAACTTCAAAATTCCTTAAATCAGAATGAAAATTATATAAAAGAATGAAAAGTTAAATAGCACCTTGTATTAGGCAATCAGCTGTGTATTGAATAAAAACAAAGAAAAAAGATTCATGCAATCACTAAAGATCAACTGCAAATACTGAACAGGAAGAATTCGATACAGCTGCAGTTGATACCACAGAATATCCTCTAGTAGGTGGTTGTTGATACACATGATTGCTTGCTGGAGAATTACTGGAATTTCAGGAAGAGAAAAAATGCATGTAATTCTCTGTGATCGTGTTGCCCAAGCAATTATATCTGTTTGAATTATATATGTTTGAATTATATATGTTTGAGGAAGTAGGAGTTGTTCATCTGCAGTACTCTGAATAAAACAGCAAGGTTATTTCTGTAATCAGATTAAGGGGACATTCGACACCCAAAAAGACATTTAACTCAAATTTATCTTTGCTTTTCAGTTCACATTTTTGTTAAATCTTTGTCATGGTTTAGGAATAGTATTCTCCAGTTGAATTCTCCCACTAAAACCGTAGGCTATGCACCCTCCTCCCTCCAATTGGAGGCACAAAAGGCATAGAGCACCAGTTGAGATAAGAACAATTTACTGGAAACAGCAATGAGACAAGAAAATGAACACTAACAAGAACATTGCTAATGACAGAGGATATAAGAAAAGAAATTATTCACATGGAAAAACTCCCCAATAATAAACAATATCAGACAGCTCCCTCTGCCAGGTTTTCTCAACAGGAAGGAACACCTTTCTTCCCTAGAAGAGAGAGTCCCTTTATCCCACCCGAAGCAATGATCTGAGGTGATATAGAACAACATCGACTCCTAGCCACGCCCCTCCCAGCTACTGAAAAAATTAACCCTGTCCTGGCCAGGACTAGGACAATGTTTATAGAAAGTTTGATTACTGAAAAATCCATTTTCAAAATGTGTATGTGAATTAATGCCAGTAGTACTATAAAAGAGATGTTTACTGAAAAATATTGATTGGATTACTTTTGTTTGTTTTCCATGCAGCATAACACATTCTTTGAGTTTAATGATCGTTTGGAAGCTATTATGGAAAAAGCATACATCTACAGGTATGTGCTGATAAAACTCAAGTGGCACGCAAAGCTTGGCATAGAATGCATTTCATATGATTTCATGAGTTGTCAGTTAAGCACTGGGTGGAATATGATACATCTTTAACTGTTCAATTTAAAGGGTTTTTTAAAACATCTGTTTTATGGTAATCATTAATATAATATATATAAGGCTTCACTTACATATGAAATCTACCTCAGTTCAGCTGGCCTGGTTCAGGCAAAATATTCACCAAACTGAGGCTGCTGCCAAAATTTAACTGATCAGAAGTATCAGAAAGTAGTTTCTTTAGAGAAAGAGCTTAAGAATACTTTCTTCAGGTTGCTAATAGCAGTTCCAAATCCTCAGTAGCTGTTTATTTGTACTTAATAGGAGTTATGAACCTGAGCCTGTGTCAACATTTTTCTTCAAACATGTTCTCCCCATAAACCTGGCATATACAGAAACTTGATCCTTCACTGCACTGACTACAGTTGGAATGAGGATCAATTCAGCACAGTTCTCAAGTAGTGATTATAACCATAGTCTGCCGAACTGTCACCTTCTGCATTAACAGAAGGAATTTTGGATCCAACTCGAGGAGTCCATGGACACAGCTATGGCAAGTTTCATAGGCCCCTCAGCTGTCAGTGATGCTGATAAAACCCAATGAACCCATCTACTTTGTCATCATTATTGTCAACGTCATCAGGCCTAGTTTACCTTGTGTAATACCAACACCAACAGATTCTTTTCCCTGTCCCAGTTTTGGAGTATGTACTGTTCCTGTCTGTTGGTGCTGCAGAAATAAGTCAGCTACCCTGCAAAGCACTTCTGCCTTGTCAGAGAGCTTTTTAGTGTGATATGTGTTGAGAACCACAGCTATGTGTTGCTGCTTGTGTCTTTGCTTCCTGGTCAAAGACCCACTCAGATGTATAATATTAAATCGCTTTCAGAATGTAAACTGCAGAATCTAAATATTACAAAGCGAATCTATTTTCTAATTCATAGTTCAGAAAACACTGACTCCCAGTTTTGCTCATTGACAAATGGAGAACAGAGGTAGCGAAGAAGACCACAATCAGGAGCCAAAAGATCTAAAAAACCCCAGTCTTTTTTCGCAAATTACTGCATTATATTTTAATGTGTCAATCTTTCTTTGGTCTGAGATTGGTATAGTCACACTTTGAGCAATAAGGCACCAATTAACTAGATAATATCAAACTAAGCTTCTACACAGCAACTTGATATACCTGGGGGGATTCTCTTCTCAAACTAAGTAGTTTGAGTTTGTAGGACTAGAGCTAGCAAGAGTTACTTACATCTTATCTTCTCATTGTGATAGATTCAACATATGTCTGGAGAAATATAACATAGCAAAGGTTTCTGGAATCTTCACTCAGACCTCAGGAGTCTTTCATGGATTCAAACTTGAACAGAAGACCTGGCATGGGCAATAGTGCAACATTACTAGATCACAACAGCTATCTGCTGTTCTCTACAGCTTGCAATCCTAAACAGAACTGTCCTGGAAGCATGCCAACTTTTAAACAGAGAAATAGTATTCATTTGTGAGCATAAAAAAAGAAGAAGTGTACACTTAGGTAGTGTACGGCATGGAGAGGCCAAGGACAGCATGCAAAGGCTGAAGAAGCCGCAAAGGAGTGCTTAATGAAGCAACCACAGAGATATTATCTCCCATTAACTTTGTTTATAGGCCTGACTTAGTTAGATCTTATTAAATTTTCATAAAACCACTTATTCAGTTATTCTGCACTGCATACTGCCTTGAGTTCTAGCTGTAGCAGATAAACGCATTACCTACCAGCCGGTGTTTAGACAAGTCCTGTACTTTTCCTACTTATTTATTCCCTGCTTGTATGAGTATTTCAATAGAGATCTAAATCCAGGAGATATTTCTTTTGATCCCCAGGCACTGAACAGAGGATATACAATGAGATCATTATTGTATTAAACAGAAAGCTGTTTGGTGCTTAAGTAGTTCATCATTGATATTGTTCAAAGAACTGGCCATAAGCAAAAGAGCTGGGATTAGGAATGATATAACTCCTGCTGTAGAGACTAAATCATACTATGTAGAGGATCTACTGCAGGCTTTCTACTACAGGTCTTGTAAAGCAGTTCATTTCTGACCTCAGACATTTCTTGGCTTTGGTTCACAAGTTTACAGCCTATCTTGGACAGAGTTTGGGAAACACATTATTTTTTACCCTGTACCCTCATTAATATAGTTTCAAATTTCTGGAAATATTCATAGCCATTAAAAGAAGTGGACTATAAACTCCTCAGGGAACCATAATTTAAAAATTTCCCCATGTCAAATATTCTAGGAAAGATATTTATTTGACCTTGGACAGATGTGAGAGATGGGTAACTGCCAACCATTTTTTTCATTGAATCAATACAGGTGGGGAACTACTTAAGTGGATGCTTAACATTAACATTATTAATCCAAAGAAGTAATGGGGTCTATATTAAAAAAAAGGAAAAATATAAGTTGTTTTACAGGAATCTGTTGACTTTTATAGGGTCATTCGAACAACTGGATACTTGCTGTTTATCTTGCACATTAATGCATGCGTGTATTATTGGGCTTCAGACTATGAAGGAATTGGCAGCACTAGATGGGTATATGATGGTGAAGGAAACATGTAAGTCCTTTTCTCTTGCAAGAGATTTTTGTTGATTTTGCCCCTTCCTGCTTCCCCATCCTTCTCCCATGCCACTGCTTGCAGGGTATGCCCTTACTTTATAAGTGCTTGGATAGCAAACTTTTAGCACCATGACTGCTGATTAGGAGTTTTCAATACTAACACATATTTGGAGGGCAGGTGCAGTGAATAATCAGTTCACCGCTTTCAGCTTTTATAGGTTTATGAGTCAGTGCTAAGTACTAACTTAATTAAACATTTAGAAAGCAACAAGGGTCATAAATTAAACTTACTGATTGCATATGCACCTGGGAACTGTTAGAAGGATTGTACAGCAATCCCTCAAAGGAAACACAGGGATAATTTGGGAGTTCTTTTGCTGCCACACAGCATTGTGTCCTGAAAGTGCAACATTTTAGTCCCTCTACACCACAGTGATTGGTCTGACAAAATTCCACCAGCTCTCTCTGATCTTTTGAGAAGATCATGCTTAAACATGTGGCAGAGTGTCTTCAGGGGAAACACTGGATATTGGCACAATTTTCCACAAGCTCCTTATGACAGCACTAGTTGGGTACCAAGGAACATTTATTAAGGTGATAGAGGAAGTAAGAGAAAACAGCGCAGTCATAATATATTCTGTGCATAGTCTTATAAAGATATATCTAGCAGGTTCAGTTGTATGAACATTCATTTCTTTCAAAGGCTATAATATAGTTAAAGCCACAGAAGCTCAATTTGTTCTTTGATTACATTCCTTGCGAAACCACATATGGTATCCTACTGCTGTCATAAATCACCTAAACAACTTTTCACCTTTCTCTTGGAGATGTGCTCCTCTTGTTTGTAGTTTTGTCAGACTTACAAGTTTAGTGTCAAGTCACTGTCTTGAAAGACTAGAAAATAGCCTTTGAGAGCAAAACACACTTTGTGTAAAGCAGCACTGATTTTTAATAAGTAGGGTTGGCTCTTGAAAAAAATGACGTCTGAAGTTTTCAAACACCACTAAAATACTCAGCTTGAGTACTGCAGTCAGACCTGCAGGCAGGGTCATGGAGCTTAGTGGGACCACTTATGTAAGTGAAGTTATAGATGGGTATTTATCTGCAGGATCGAGGTTTGCAGAAATCTGACAAAATTCAGAAGCAATTTCCATTATATTTTTTGCCAATGTGATTCTTGGGAATACTTGCCTCATAATTAAAAAATAAGGTACATGAGAGTAAGAAACCTGAAAACTCTGAAAATAGAGAGTTTACTCAGTCTTCAAGCTTCTTCAGAACAGTCTAGAGAACAGGCAAGAAAGAATTACCTGTTTTTCACAGAGAAAAATATTTCACATTTTGCTCAGAGAAACAATCAGTAGAAATTATTTACTGGCTTTGCCACAGACAATGCAGTTGTGCCCTCACAATGGCCACGTTTTCTAATATTTTGTGATACCTTTTCCATTAGGAGACAAAAAAAAATTCTCAAATGAAGTCACACTGCAATCACATGGAATTAGAGCAGATTTGTTCTAGAAACAATGATAATAAAATGAGAATTCAAGTTCTGCATTAAACTGAGATTCTGAAATAAAATGCATATTTGGGTATATAAATATCCAAATACAAGAAAAGCATTGACCTGTTGGAGCAACTCCAGAGGAGGCCACTAAGTTAATCACAGGTCTGGAGCACCTCTCCTTTGAAGACAGGTTGGGAAAGTTGGGACTGTTCAGCCTAGAGAAGAGAAGGCACTGGGGAGACCTTGTAGCACCATCCAGTACCTAAAGGGGAGCCTACATGAAGACTGCACAGGGAATTTTTACAAGGGCATGCAGAGATAGAACAAGGGGGAATGGCTTGAAACTGAAAGAGGACACATTTGAATTAGATATTAGGAAGAAGTTCCTACTATAAGGGTGGTAAGGCACTGAAATGTTGCCCAGAGAGGTTGTGGTCTCCCAATCCATGAAGGTGTTCAAGGCCAGGCTGGATGGGGCTCTGAGAAACCTGGTCTAGTGGAAGGTATCCCTCCCCATGGTAGGGAGGTTGGAACTGAATAATCTTTAAGGCCCTTTCCAACCCAAACCATTCAATGATTCAATGATATATCCATGTAAACCTCATTAAGCCATTAATCTACTTCATCTTGACAACTGGTTGGTGAATGTCTGACTTTATTATTTTGCCTGTATCTAACTCATGCTGGAATATATAGTACCATGAACATGGAACCCCAAAGAATATTCCACAATGAGCTGCATTTCGTAAAGTATAGCTTTGTATCCCACTAACATCAAATGCTGACTGTATGGGATAGTCATTGCCTTAGAGAATTAGGCATGACATAAAATGTAATCATCAAATGTTTGAGGATTTTTTTACACAGAGAGGCATTGTGTGAGCATTAGTTATAACTGGAGATGCAATGTGAATTTAAACTTATCAGACAAGATACTTCTAGGTATATTCATTTATGTGGAAAGCAGATATAAGAACAATATGTCAGGAAAAGTGACTAGTACTGCAGCATACATTATGGCACAGCAGCGAACATATAATTTGCTTTCACAGAGCGTTCAGGGTTGACAGTATTTGAAGCAAAATATGCCAGTAGTCTCACAAAGAATGGGAACATATTCAGAAAGGTTAGGCAAACATAGCTACTTAGCTAACTTTAACAAAATGACAGCAAGCAGTTTGACAAGTAAATCAAAATTCTAGCCATCTCAGATTACACTGACCCACAGCAAACGATCTGGCACTGATTTAGTGGCATTAATGCTTTATGTAGAATCCCTGCTGTGTCCATAAAATATTGATAGTTATGGCCAAAACCAGTTCTTAAAAATGTCAACACTCCTAGGATTTTTTTTTCCTTTTCCAGGCTAAAAATAATTAACAGACGACAGTTTCCATTATCAGTTGGATTACATACATGTTCCTGAGCAGGCACACTAGCTGATGAGCTAAATCTGTAAGTAACAGCTATATGCAACACTCAAACCACAAGCAAAATTATCAAAGTAGTGCTTCTGCAAATTTCTGCAAGCTCTATTCTTTTCCAGTTCTTGTCCAGGAAGTGTTAGTGTCAGTGCAAGATTTGAGTTCTTTTGCACAGCAGCCTTCAGTCAAATCCCTTGACTTGAGGCGTAAAAGGCAGTCAATTTTGCTTCCCTGCAACACACCCAAATTAGCCACACACAATGTTTCCAGCATTAAAAGTGCACTCGTGAGCTCGAGTGGGCAAGACCGCAGTCTCTCCTAATGCAGAAGCACAGCACCACTAAGGCAAAACCAGAGTGTAGAGTCTGTGCAAGGACAGTAGCAGCATATTGAAAAGGTCTCTTTAAATGGACAATTTCAACTATATGTGTTTATTTACAATCTAATTTAACTACCTAAGTAAAAGATCAGTCTCCCCAGTTCCTGAGGAAAATGGACAAATCCTTTTCAAGGGATTCAATGTAATGTCATTGTTCTGAATTGTCCCAAGGAAGTATATCTCTTTCATCCCCGTTCACAGAGAAACTGAAACTAGGGAGCTGAAATTCTCATGCAAACCCTCCAGGTCAGCAGTAAATTTAGGCAAAACAAATTGTTTCACTTTGCTCATGGTATTTGCAAGTCATCCACAAGCAGTCTGCAAAATTCTTTGGCAAATTTAAGACACCTATTTGCATCCCAATTATGTTTTTCTGTAGCTTGCTGCCTTCCTGTTCTGAGGACAGACTTAGTGGATGTCTGGAAGTCCCAGAAAATGGTCACTGTACGTGTCTAGAGCAATTCCTCTCCTTTTCTATGCATTGCCCAATGCACAGTGAGACTGACAAATCTTGAAATGTGTCTCCTGGGTATCAGCTGTGCATTGCTCTTGCAATAGGTCTGATGTGCCAGTGTTTGCTATGCAAAGATAGTTTTGTGCCTCCAGACAAGCTGTGAATGCACAGCCCAACTCACGTGTCAGACTTTCAGACCTGCTATCCACAGCAATACTTTTTTAGGTAAAAATGTTATAGTTTCCTCAGTGTGTCTGAGATCATCAGACCCGAAGGCACCTGATGAACACATCACTCTAGAAGAGGCATCAAGAAGGAATTCATTAGTTTATAAAGGCTGCTTCTTTACTCTGCTTAAACCCATCCTGGCTGTAGTCTGAGAGAAGTAAAAAATGAGAGCCCTAAAACAATGCCTACCTGGGCTGAAATGATTATGTGAGTACCACCTTAAAAGCTGAGAGACACATGCACAAAGACTTGATACCTGCACTAAACAAAACCATGAAAGAAGTTTAGTGTATTCTGAAATGGACTTTTCTGAAAAAGATATTTCTATTGGCATAATATTACAAGGTATCTTATTTGTAGTGTTTCTGAATGTTTTCATACCTAGGTTTTCTTTTTAAGGGAAAATCTAGTAGTTTGACTGCATGAAGGATAAACATACTCTCTATGATGCACAGAGGGAAAATCCCTTTCTTGTCTCATGACTGTTGTTTACTTCAACAGTAATTTTATAGCAGGCTGGTAAGCTGTATAGTGAACAGTGATGGTTTCCAGACACATGCTGGTAGGAAGCAGAGCTGCTAATACTGTTAAAATAGGAGTTTGTTTTTTCTGGCTTTCCTTAAACAAAATTTACAATCTCATTTCTCCCATTCGTAGGGAAGAAAAAAGCTGCTCTGTACTTCAGCTGTGCAACTTCCATTTCAGATCAAAATAAAAATGCATAAATGGAGAAAACCTGTGCCTAAGAGATAGAGAATATCATGTGCCTCTGCCAATAGAAAGTTTCTTTTGAAGTAAAATTACAGAAGAACACAGTGTATTAACTACATCTTAAGAAAGGGGTAGGCAGATATAAAAAAAAATCTCACATTTTGGACATACAAAACTGCAAAGAAGAGTGTGACCCCTAAATTCCTCTGAGGAGCTGCTTTCATTCTTTGTAGACATTCCCAGAATAAAGATTATATTGTCTATCATGGTGGGGTTCACAAACTTGGCATGCAGAGCCATTGTGGGTGAGGGAATTGCTTAATTACTTTTGTTTCCTAAAGTAACTAGCACAGAACTAATGTTAATTTCTTTACTCTTATATTACCCAATTATACATGTTTCAAGCACCACAGCATTCTCAGTTATGGCAAATCAATATAATATTAATATGCTTTACATGATAATTCCCCTCAGTCAAGCTAGAAGCATGATTTTATGCCTAAATACGTAATTCTTCCAAAACGGACCTGAGTCTTTTTCTTATTATTTGTTTATACTACAGAAGTCTAAGAAAAAGCTGCTACTTTTGCATACTTTGCTGGAAACATGCACACGTGATTTTTTTTAATCCCAAAATATTGAAAATATTGAAAATATTGTTGTGGCATAATCCAGCAGTTCATTTTGCATCCCTAACAAGGAAAATGATAAGATGAAAAATATGCAATGCATTTTTTATTTGAGGACTCTGAATGAAAATGGCCAGTTCTGACTGTGAACATCTAAAACTAGAAAACTATGGTAAAAGTGGTCATTGTTAATGCATTTTATTAATCTGCAACCAAGAAAAAAGTGACTTTGTAATGAAAAGCAGAATCAATTGCTAAGTAAAGCCTTACATTTTAGGTGAAAAACTTGAAAATGCTTTCAAGTGATTTAAGAAAAAACAAGCCTCATTGGAATTGGTTGTTATTGTGATTTTATTTTCTCGCACTTGCACAAAACCGACCCTGTATTATTACATGAATGTCCCATTATAGGAGTTCATATCTTAAAAAGAGAGAAGTCTGAAAGTGGAGGCCATTAAATAAAATATACACCTAAGGTCTGCAAGCAGACCAGGTGGCCTCAGGTTCAGAGCAGGCATGTGAGACTTTCTATTTCAAAACAAACTTATCTCCAAAACTATTTTTTCTCAGTCTTAGTGTTTGGGGAGGGTTGTTTGGTTTTTTTTAAATTATTATTTAAAACTCAATAAAATTCAACAAACATAAGGTATCATCATTGCTTCAGAAGCAGTAGTCACAGCTGATATAATAGAAAATCCCACTTTACAATTAAGGAAAATTAAGTTCCACTCCTAATCATCAGCAAAGCTGAAGTTTGATTGTACAGAAACTTAGGAAGTCACATTCTAATTAATAGCAGGCTTTAAAAAATATATCTAAAACAATTACTTGTTTGCTCAGAAAATAAGGAAATTATAGCATTCTCACAACAATAATTTGAACTAGTTATTCCCCACTGCAACGCTGCATTGTTGTGGTTCAATGTTCTAGAATGAAATTTAAACCAGGGGTTTAGAGATGTCAAGGCACTTTTTTAAAGCATTCTCTCCAGGTCATTTGTTGCTTTCATAAATTTGTGTTATCATACTAGTAGAAATACACGACTCGAAGGCAAAAGACTCTGTAGTAAAGAAGGCAAGAAAGAGTTTGTTAAGGTGACAGAAGGAGTTGTGGAGACTAGCAGCTAGGAGATGTTAATAGAGGAGTCAACCTTTCAGTGCTGAATTAGTGAGGTGGTTTAAAGAAGCTGGATTAACACACAGCTCGTGGAAATACATAACTTGTTGGACATAACCCAGGAGGTAGAGCCATTGAAGGGTGCTCAGAAGCAGACTGGGAAGAAGACCAACATGGTTAAAGGACATGGAAGAAATGGACACAAGAAGAACAATATTGCATTTTTCATTCCCACCATAAGGCTTCGCACTGGTGTCATCAAGTGAAAGCCATGAAAGGGGCCTTCAGGTGTTTGAGCATCCAGTATGCTGCTACAGAGAGACTCTGGGCAGTCTCTAACACTTTTACACTGCTTCTGGCCATCTTCAGCAGGAGCATTCTAGCACTGTAATGTCCATCTTGGCAATTTTGTACACAAGTCTTCTGTAATGCTACGTAGAGTTACTAGAGAACAGTAAATTAGAGCTGCATTTCCCATACATTCTTATTTTGCTCTGAGAACATTCAGCTCAACCTGACCTATGTAACTATCATTTATAAATTCATAACTCTTCATAAAACGGTGAAAGTCTTTTGGACTGAAAAGCATCACTGAAAGGCCCAACTCAGGTAGGCATATGCTTAACTTCAAACACATAAGTAGCTACAGTCTAAGAAAAATGCTGTTTGTATCCACAGGTACCTGAGGTGTTACTACTGGGCAGTTCGTAGTTTAATCACCATCGGTGGCCTTCCAGAACCACAAACACTGTTTGAAATAGTTTTTCAACTGCTGAATTATTTCATGGGCGTCTTTGTCTTCTCCAGTTTAATTGGTCAGGTACATAAAATAATCAATAACGTTATATTCAAATTACTGTAATGTAGTGATAATATATTCAATATAATGGAGTTTATTTCTGGGATAAAGTTTAGTTTCCATCCTCTATTTTAATGTCAAACATACTTAGTCTTCTGATAAATACACATGTTTAATCAGTTCCCTGTTTTTAGCTCTTTTGTACACAATTTGATTTAAAGCCAATGAACATTAACTCACTCACTTTCTAAAAACTGAATTACATTTGAGTTGAA
Organism: Corvus moneduloides; assembly: GCF_009650955.1. Classification (NCBI taxonomy): domain Eukaryota; kingdom Metazoa; phylum Chordata; class Aves; order Passeriformes; family Corvidae; genus Corvus; species Corvus moneduloides. Next base: position 137,368,774 of record NC_045476.1, on the reverse strand, counting down.
ATGTTAAATGAAGTTCCTGCACTAAAAACTTAAGGGTCACCTTTTAGCTCTCAGAGCTTAGGACTGATCTCTTAACTATTTAAACAGTGGCACAATTTTAGTCCTAGTGGTGTCAGATGATGTTATTACAGAAATTCAGCCCAGTTTGCTTCAATTCTGACTTGCATTGCATGCCAAATGCAGAATAGCTTTACTATGGATTTTTAAGAAAAGTATTATCTATAATTTTCATCCATGTCTAGAAATATAAGACATAAGAATAAGCTAAAACCCAGAAATTACTCCTCTAAAATCATAACATTACACTTTCCAAGACAATCAGATTAAATCTGTAATGTTTCTGAAAAACCAGATGAAGTACAAAACATTCAAAACATGCAGCCAAATGCATAATTAATCAATGATTTTGCAAAAAGTATTATATTATTTTTATACGTTGCTGACAAGATTTTAAAATCAAGACTATTTTTTACGGAAATGTGTAGTGACAACAGTTGATGCTTGCAGATGAGAGACGTCATTGGAGCAGCAACAGCAGGGCAGAACTACTTTCGTTCCTGTGTGGACAACACTGTCTCCTATATGAACACTTATTCTATTCCCAAAATGGTGCAAAATCGTGTTCGAACTTGGTATGAATACACATGGGACTCTCAAGGAATGCTGGGTGAGGATTTCCAATTCCAGTTACTTAGCATGTCTGAGTGAGGGAGATTGTATAGATACAGATATTGGGTGAAATTCACATTTCTCCTTTTCTGAGTTGCATGTGGGAAGTGAGAGGAGGGTGCTCAACTTACTTTGGAAAAGAACGGAACTACAGAGCAATACGATTCTTATTACTTCACAAATTCTATTCATTAATACAATGTTTTGGTAATAATTTTAGACAAGATATATTAAGCATCTTAGTAAAAGCATATTAGCTGCTTCCTCACTTGAACTCATAAATGTTAGAATAACTCCATTAAGTTATTTTTGCTCATTTTTGTGGACATTCCTTTGTCTTTTTTTTTCTTTTTTTCAGATGAATCAGAATTACTGGAGCAGATGCCAGTCAAAATGCACTTGGCCATCGCAATTGATGTGAACTTTGCCATTGTCAATAAAGTGGACCTATTCAAGGCAAGTAGTTTTAGAGGAGAATGCAGAAATATGTGGTATTCCGTGCAGAAACCTTGTCTTGTGCATCTTGCAACACTTAAGTACATGTTTGTTAGCATACAAGGCAAAATAAGTCTAAGAAATGTCTCAGTGAATGGAGACATCAGAACAAACCCAATTGCCTGCATTTGGATTTCTTTTGAGTTAAGACATTGATCTTTAAAGAAAGCAAATGAGACTAAGGCAAAATCCTGTTACAACAACATACTGTAGTTGATGGTATGGTCAGACTGTGAGTAAGTTCAGAGTATAACTAATCTCAAGAGTCAGACAGAGAATAAGATAATTTTTAATGCAGTCCACCTTGTTGTAGCCATCCAGGTGTGCCTGAGAGATCACCCATGCTGTGTTCTGGCAGTGTAACATTGCTGTAGGGAAAGCTGCTTCAAAGTCAATTTTTGTGCAAAGGAGCTTTTTCTCTACTTATCATGGTAGTTTGGCAGAGCTACAATTTAAATGTGTACTTAAAATTGTATTTCTGGCACAAAAGCAAGGAGACCTTGAGTTTTTAGAAGTACACACAGCAAATTTTCTTGTTTCACATTTGCAAGAAATCACATGTTGTATCTGTATAAACATTACATGGCTGTACAGTTTTTCCATACTTGCTGAAGGAATGGAGTTCATAGATTCATATCAACATTTGACATGATCTGCTTTTTTCCCCCGGATCAGTTAAAAAAAAAAAAAATCCCATAAAATTCCCATAAAAGACACATAAAGCTCTGAACATAACACTAACTGAGCTTCCTCTGAAAATCTGGACATACAGAAACTCACTTTGTAAAAAAATGAAAATATGTTCAACCCATAGAGAACCTTATAAGTACTTGAAATAACAACTCTTTCAGTCTTTTCTCAGCTCTAATAGCTGATCTTTATGATCTTTTGAGTTTGCATTCCACTTATGGAATCCCTGGGTCATTCCTATATTGTTGGCTTTTGAGGCACTAATAGTCACTTTTAATACTGAATTAGCAGAGTGATCAACTCTATTTTAACAGGGCTGTGATACGCAGATGATACATGACATGCTGATAAGGTTGAAATCCATTGTGTATTTACCTGGTGACTTTGTCTGCAAAAAGGTGAGCATTCTTGTCTTGTTCAAATAAGAATTATACTATGTATTTTAGAAAAAGAGTTCAAATACCGGTCAACAATGTCCTTTAAATAAAATTAATCCTGACTGAATTAAAAAGCGTAAAATTAATTAGGCTACTCTGTGTAGTAACAACAAATGTGCTCTCAAATTTCAACCTAGAGCAAGACAATATGGATTTTATTACTTACATTACTAAACATGAAATTATAGTAATATGGGAAAGCATTTAATGTAAATAGGGCTTATCTAATGATACCTCATGAAATTTTAATATTTAAAATGGATCAAACTTACTGTTTCTATACTTCTATGCATACAAACCCAGCCTACAGATCTCAGTCTATGAGGCTTTGCCAGTGCTTCGTTTGTGTACTCAGACACTCTTAAGTAGAATTATCTAAGAATGTAGAAAATATACTGCATCCCATAAAGCTCCTTCCAGCAGGATCTGCTCTACTTTCACTCATAGCTCAGAGCCATCTCCAGGTTTCCAGCTGAATGATGTCACACTGTCTCTTAGCAAAGACGCCTACCTTGTCTCAGCATTTTGGCTTAAACCTGGCCAGACAGGTAGTTCACAGGCAAATAGCTCAGCTTCTGACCAGTTGGCCCAAGTGCCTTTTCAGAAAGCATGTAAACATAGGGCAAAGTAAGATGCAATTAAGACTTGGGGGGATGAATAGTAATCCGTACTATCACTGTTCTGGCAAGTGACCCACAGGTCCCGCTACATCCAGAAGTGACCATCAGAACTCCTGAAGTTGTCTTTAGCAGTTCTGGTCCAACACGTTCACTAAGGTCCTGTTCCCTCCAAGAGTTAAGCATACAATCCTCCTCCAGAATGCTGGGTTAGTTCCACTGACTCCGCTGTGTAGAAGTCAAACATTTGTGAATACACTGAAGGATGAAGTGTGTCCCTTCAAAGACCAATCCCAGGATTACTGTTGGCTAAGAAGGGTGGAAGAGTAGTTTGGTGTGTTTGCTTATACAATGCACAGCATAAAAGGATCTTAGACTAGATGGGGCTCTGACACAGCAGAGAGAATAAAGGACAGCAACAGATTCAATGTCTTGGTACTGCAGTCTGATGCAAACGGTTCTTACCAAAGATGGATTATGAGAAATTGAAGTATCAACTTATTACAGCTTGATTCAGAGCTAAAAGGCCTCTCACTTGTATAAATCTACTGTGTGAACAACAACCATAGCAATCTTATTAATGCTGCAACATGTAGTAGGGAATGTTGGAGCCACATTCCTCTTGGATGTATTTTGGTCTCACCCTACTTCACCAAGGAGATGCTGCATGCAAGCTTGGAGGACCAAGTGAAGAGATAGGAAGTGCAAGTCCCTACATTTTCAGTCCTGGCTTTGTTGCTGCAGCTTTTTCACTTTTAAAACTAAATTGCTGCTTTGCCTCATAATAGCAGTACACCCTCTGTTCACAAGAGAATAGAGAGATATTTAAAGAAGAACCTGTCATATTATTCAAACAACAAAAAACACTGCTAAAACATGGGTTCTTTATGTGTTTGTATGCCCAGGGAGAGATTGGCAGAGAGATGTACATCATCAAACAGGGTGAAGTTCAAGTCCTTGGAGGCCCTGATGGTACCAAAGTCCTGGTTACACTAAGAGCAGGAGCTGTATTTGGGGAGATCAGGTAGGTCCATCACCATTTTTAACACTTTTTTTAGAACTTGTCAAATAATTAGTGGTTGTTTAACTTCTCTGTGGTAAGCATGACAGCTATCAACAAAGAGGACACTGAGGAAGGAGATGCAGGTAAGTGAAGGAAAATATAAGTGAAGCATCAGTGATTAACAGGGTAAGATCTGAGCCCAGTGTTTTGATCGACGTACACAGGGATATACAGACAAATTTCTTCTTTGGCATTTTAAAGATTTAACACATCTCCCTGTTATGCTGTCTGCAATACAGGAGGACCAAATGCATTTTATTGTCTTGTAATAAGAAGAGGTGCCCTTAAACAGCAGCTGGCAAAGATGAAAATTAATTTCCAACAAAATAGATACAAAAATCTAAAATAGCAACAAAAAATCGTTCATTTAGGAGCTGAAGTAGGGATTAAATTACTGAAAATCAGACATCCCAATTTGAAAAATTATTCCTTTAAGAGCATGCAAAAAAAGAAAAATCTGGATAGATCAGATTTTTTTGTCTGAATTTATCTGGATGAGAATTTTTTTCTGGTGGCTACAAATGGTTTTTATATTCTGCATGTACTTTCTATGCAAAATTCATTAACTCTTATGTGCTATGTTCCCCAATTAGCCAATTAAGTGCTAGTATTTAGGCACTGCACCCCCCCTGCTGAGGTTGACCCAAGGAAAAGTAATAAAATAAATGTGCTGCTGGATCTAATAAACTGGATCCTTGGTTTATTCCAGTTAACTTCCTGTTATTGTTAATCCTCTTGCTGGTAGCTTTAATCTGGCTTTTGAAAAGCAGTAATCAGCTCTGTGCCAGGTTTACATTTGTCTCCTAGTTGTGTCTACCTTTGTAGTAGGGGGAACATTCCTGTTTATCCAATGATATGTGTACAGAACTTGTGGACCTCAAGTGGAAAACATCTGATAAATCTCACAGTTACAGAACTTGTTCATTAAGTGGGAAAGAAATTATATCAGCTCTTTGAGAGAAGGTTATTTGGAAGGTATTTATCCGTGTGACAATATAATACCTGAGTGAAGCATCCAAACAAAAGGCTGTACTGTAACTTATGCAGAAAGACTGAGAATGAACTCATCAATAAGGGCTGAATAATGAAAAGACAGAAGAAAAAGCTAAAGCAGCCCCCATATGTAACATATACATGTTTTTTCAATTATTTATTAGCCTGGTATTTGAAGTGAGAACTTTGTATTTTAAACTGAGAAATGTTAACTGCTGGTTTTAAAACAAGGAAGAGATTTTTACACTTTTGATCTAACACAGGTGAGCGCTTGTTTCCACGTGAGAACCATGCAATGACCTTTAAAGATTCATTTCCCAGTACGTCCTTCTTTACATATTTGCCAATATGGGCAGCAAAGCCCTCAGCAACGCTATAATGCTACACTTCTAGTCTTGTTTTATTCATGACTGACCTACTGCAGCAGCAAACCCATTCAGACACAAGAAATTTGCATATAAAATGTCAGGCAGTGGATAAACTCGAGGAGAAAAACCACAGCAACTGGCAGACATGATGCACTAAGTGTATCAGTAGAGGTATGCTCTTCCTTGTGGCAAGGTGCTAGAAAATAATGAGCTTGTATTGCACCTTTTTTTATAAATTTTGTCAAGGTCTTCTGAATACAGAATACCACAAGAAAATGGAAAAAATATTCTTTAATGGATTACATACGACTTCTTTTAGGACATCCAAGTTTTCCTCTCACTCCATAACAGTTATAACCTGATGTCAGGCTGATTGCCTTCTGATTTCCAATTCAAGATTTGTTTAGAGAAATACGTCAGCCTCCTTCTGAGTGGTTTAGGTACATGATTTATAAGATGCTGCTATTTAATCTCACTCTGTTCAAAATGCATGTAAATGATGCTTAGAAGTCTCTGTGGCAAAGGAATTAAAGAAAATAAAAACTGTTTATTTCGAAAAAATGCCCTGAGTTATACTTTCAGCAAGAAAGCCAATGCAAGAGAAATGATCAAGCATGTCCCTTGCCAATTTCATCCTTGAAAATTATCACAGAAAGGGATTAAGTAATAGGAGTTCCAATTAACATTTTACCCCCACTGCAACTTTCCTGTATAGATAATATCAGTTTGGAGAAGTAAAATAATTTCAGAATCAGAAGCAAACAGATTGTTGCCTTAATGAGAGCCTGTCAGCACAGACAATTCTGAATAAGAGAAAATCAGTTATAACAACATTTCACTAGCCCAGAGAAAGTTACACTTGAAGCCAGATGTCCTCATTCATCCATTTACTGGTATTTCACCAGAGCTATTTCCTATCAGAAAATGTTACTTCTGGAAAAACTAAAACATTTCTCCATTTTATGTAAAATTTTGACAGGAAGATCTCTAAATATTTGATCTCAGCTTCAGCTTTCATCTCTTTTGTAATTTTAAATTTTATATAAAAATCCAAACTACAGGGACTATTTAGTTTTGTGAACGATGACATTTTCCATTACTTTGGCCCAGGATTTCCCTCAAAGTGGCAGCTGCTGCTTTTCAGTGGGCTCTGCCCTTTGGAGTTTGACATCCTTCTCAGAAGCAAGACCCAGACTTATTTCCCTTTCCTGACTTACCAGTTCTCCTCACATGCCCATGGGTGCCCAGCTGAGCCATCATAACCCTGCATGTTCAGCTGATTACAAAAGCCATTCCCCAATTTCAGTTAACAGCAGCTTCCTACAGAGATCTATAAAAACAATAGATAAGCTGAGCCATCACTCTGACAACTTTATAGCTTGAAATTTAATTTGCTAGCATAAGAATTCTAAGGTTATCAACTTGTACTAATATTGCATCATTTCAGGCTCACAACTGGAGTAAAAAATGTTAGGTAAAGAAAGCAAATTTTTTGATTAATATAGATGTTACACTAACACTGCAAAGCAAATGTATCTGTTTTAAAAAATTTGGTCATATAACTCTTCACACACTAACCAAACCAGATTGAATGCTGAAGTACGTAAGTCCTCTGTCAAAGATAATTCTGTTTGAGCAAAGACTGCTTTACTTGTAAAATTCACCTCACATTATCACCATAATGAAAAACCTGATCTCTTTAGTCCTCATCTACCTTGATAAAATGAGCTTTCTGTTAGGAAAGACTAAAAATGATTGTTCAATGGCTTCTTGAGAAGTGATTCAGCAGAGCTCAAAAGGTGTTTGCAATTTTCTTTAGCAGCTTTTCCTACTGTGCAAAGAGTTTTATTCTGTCTGAGGAATTGTACAGAATTGTAAAAAGAAGACGATAAACTGCATTTTCAGCTTCAGTTCATGTATTGATTGCTGTCTTGAGTTGCAGAAAAACACTCTGTGAGCATGTAAAAATAGCCTTGCACACACAGTTGCAGAGGTTTCCTACTATCCTTTATAAATTAAATATAGTATCTATATGATTCAATAGTTGGAAATATGTTCTAAAAATATCTTTAATATTGAAACAAATATTTATATATCCTTGATTATTACTTCAGATAGGTATCTGTTCCTATTTACTGGGGCCCAAAACATCTTTTATTAATAACTTTCAAATTCAGATAATACTAAATGTTCTCCAAAAATATTCATTCATTGGGAAATCTTTAAAGGACAAATTTTAGGGTAGATCTTGAATACAGTGATAGAGCAATTTTAGTACTAAGAGTAAAATGCAAATTCTCTTACTTATCAGCACAGCTGAGAAGTGAAGTCTCTTCAATTGCTTAGTGCAAGATGAACAATTTATTTTTATTTGTACATCTATTTTTTTTTTTTTAGATATCCTCCCTCTGGCCAACTGCTGCTGGCTAAACAGATCTAATGCCTTACGTTCAAAACAAAATAGCCTTCTTTTTCTGGCAGACACATTTGTAACTGTCAGTCTGGAAGACCTTCCTAAGATGTATCATTTAACTTGCCAACATTCAAATGTGAGATGTGGTATGTGAGAAAACTGAAAACTAGAGCCCCACAGAAGTTTTTCACTCAGGAAAATGAAAATCCTTGGGGGAGAATCATTCATTCTCTGTAAATAATGCTGGTCTACTACTGATGCAAATAACTTTCAGCAGTAAAATTGAGGAAATGCCAAGTTCACATGAGGACTAAAACAAGTGCAGCCCGAGCTGTGGGTATCTCTTAGCAGAAATGTCCCTCCGTAGCAAAACTTTTCACAGTCCTTAGCATCTGCCTGACCAACAGTGACAATTTGCCTTCCTGAGACGGGATTTCTAATCCCATCCGCACAGGGCCTTTACAGAACACTGGATAGAATAGCCAGCTCCATGAGTGAGCTTTACAGTGACTTTAATGGAGAACCACCAGCAAAGAGATTCCTCACTAGGGCAAGTAACACTGACTGATGAGGTTTATTTTCATTCCAGCCTATTAGCTGCAGGTGGAGGAAATCGAAGGACTGCCAACGTGGTGGCTCATGGTTTTGCCAACCTTTTCATTCTGGACAAGAAAACACTCAATGAAATCTTGGTGAACTATCCTGACTCAGAAAAACTTCTCATGAAGAAAGCAAAGTATGTCCTAATAACAGTTTTTAAATCATATCATTTAGCAGTAGGATGGACAGTTGTGACTTCTAGATGATTTGCATTCGTTTCTTGGAAAAGTAACAGTTGTAAACACATTTGGTGTTAGAGGTCAGATTTGCCTGGTAGTTTCTAGCAGAAAACATGGTCTTGGAAAGAATCCCAAAGGCTGTGGAAATGTGGTAAGTAGAATGAAATCCTGAAGGTAGTTGCCTTCTGCATTGTATTTAAGGTAACAAAAAAAATAGGAGATAAGTATACATATCAGGACTCCTTACATTGTCAAGAAAGAAACTGCAGGACAGATGTCAGTTAAGGAATAGGTTTTCAAAGATGCAACAAAACACTGGCAATTAATTCTACAGAGATATGCTTCAATGCATCACAGACTTGAATGCATTTCCAAAACCTTAAGCAGCAGTTAGGAATGTATTTAAAGTAAGGCCTGACAAGATGGAACTATACAGATTAGATATCTGTGCATTTTGTTCAAAAGCATTCCAAAATGGGATTTCAAACCAAGAGTGCTTTCCACCTTCCTATGGCTGTAGCTTTCTAGGATCACCATTTTCACAGCTTTGAACAGGCAAAGTATTGTCAGATTTTGTCATAAAAATTATGACAAAATGAGTACCTTGCTACCTTGTAAAAGGTCCAAATACTTGAAACAGTTTTTCATTATTCGTATGCTTCAGCACTCCTGTTGTTCTCAGCTGTTGCCTGGAATGGCTATCAAAGGTTGGAAGGTTGGTCCCAGACTTGAAATTCCCCCCAGAGAAGACTAAACACAGCACGGGAGAGACGTTTTGTTTTTCAGAAGTGCTAGCAAATGGCTGCAATCATCATGTTGTAACAGCCCTGGTAGTCAAACAACAGTATCTTGAGAATCATGATGCCCCTGAGGAACAAGGAACCCAGACACAGAATGGGCTGACTGCTCAATTTTCAAAACCAGCATTAACAGGTAGAAAAGGGGAACAAATCCACTGACCAGTGATCCCAGCATGTATCATTCCTGACTTTTCTCCAGCTTTTATCTAAACAGTAGTATGACCATCATTCTTTGTTATTTCTGTCTCTGTCCCACACTGCCTCTTCTGCTTTCTTGTCCCCCCTAGGCGTATTCTGCCCATTCATTAAATTCTGTTTCCTCCAGACAGCCTTTCTCAACCAAGGAGCTTAATCATCCACTTTTTGTATCTGCACTCTCATTTGAGCTCAAAGACCTCTCTAGGTATCAGCCTAAAACGAGGACATCCTGTTTAAAGATATGGAGTACCTGCCCTGTGCATGAGGACATGGATTTTGCTCACCTGTCTAGGCATCCACAAATTCTGCCAAAACTAGGCACCAAGAGGAAATTTGTGCACTGTTTTCATCAAGACTGTGGTTATGTTTGGTTTTGGAATGAAGTAACCAGTTGTTCTGCCCTGGAAGGTTTACAATAGAGTTCTCTACGGTCATCTGACACCCTTAAAGAGCTCCTTGAAATAAACTGAAAGCATTTATTCAAGCAAGAAATTTGTTCTATTATTACCTGGCCAAATTATTGGCTCTGTATTATTATGTAAAAAACCTGTATGGTTTTTACATAATAATGCAAGATGCTGAAGTGCTCTTTTAAAATTTATGACAACAAAATTAAAAAAAAAAAAAGTAAAGCCTTCACTTCTGAAATTCCCAAAGTACAAGATACTAGAGAAAATTACAGTACTGTGGGATTACTGTATTTCAGACTGTGAGTACAGTCCTTGCTCATAAAGACCCTTAAGTCAAGGCTTTTGCAAGGATAGAAAAGTGGCCTTGAAAACTGTGCAGTAACCTAATAGAAACTGAAAGCATGGGAACCCTCTGCTTTTCACTGGTCCATCTATCTCAGATCTTCCATCTAATCTTTACCCTTACTATTCATTCTCACTTCTTGTCATTATGGCTGCAAATCAGTACAGCTACAGAACTGTGTGAAAATGTAGTCTGCCACAAGATTGGCAGTAGTCTTTATATCGTCAGGGTGTCTTCTTCTACTGAAGAGGTCCAAAAATAAGCACCACTGTCTAACCTGACCTATGAGAGATGAGCCATGCTAGAAGTTAGTTTGGTAAAGTATTTCCTACACAAGTGTCAACTGGACTCCCAGTAGAGCACTAAATGCTCTCTGAATTTGCATCCAGAAGGCCAGATAGGAGACTGCCACCTCAGGTATGGGGCACCCATCCCCCTCCACACCTCTTCTCTCCTTGTAAAACTCTTTCATCTGTTTTGTGACACCTTAATTTGAGCCAGACCTTGTTTATATTCCAGGATACAGGTAAGCAACTCCAAATTTGAACAGTTGCCTCCAACTTTACCAGAGCCTAGGGCAAAACCTTTAGTGTTTCCAATTTTGCTCTTGTCACTGGACCTGGGAACCAAAAAAGCCCCACTGGATTATCATGCATAAATGTGACATTTCAGCTTTGAGGGAACTTTGCTCATTTTCACAGCACTGCTGTGAGTTCTTATTCCCTTCTGCCTCCAGGGTGCTGCTGAAGCAGAAGGGGAAACCTCCTCCAGGACCACCAGTGCAACAACCACGGGGCTTGGCCAGTCTCTTTGGGCAGAAACAGGAAACTCCAAAATTGTTTAAAGCAATGCTTGGAGGAAGAGGAAAAGAGGGCTTTGCTAAGCTGCTGCAGCTGAAGAGACAACAAGAAACTCAGGTAAAGACACAGAAAACAGAGTAGAATCTACTGAGAGGGTTTGGGCAAACAGAGTAGATGAAGATTTAGCCTTGCTGCAATCAACAGCAAAACCTCCCAGTAGCTGAGATATAATCACTTTTCCTAATCTCTGTAAACACTAATTCTAAAATTTGGCTCAATCTTTCTGAACCTGGACTTTATGCAGACCAGAGAAAACAAAAGCAAGGGAAAAAAAGCAAGCAAACAAAAAAACCTCTAAGAAAGTAAGGATAAATGGATTTTACAAAGTCCTCAAGGGCATCTGATCTTCTAATTTTATGTAAACAACAGTAAATACAGAAATACCCAAACACAGTAATCTGATCCAGCTCACTCGGGCACATGGTGAACTTTCCAATTCAGTGTCAGATCTCTGGTTGTTAAAAATCCTGAAGACAAAATATAAAGTGTACCCCACACAGCTAAAACTGATTAATATCTCATACTTCTGAGAAAGCTGCTGTTTTAACTGATGAAAAATAATTCCCACATTATACTCTGCTCTGAGAAACGTTAATGTTAATAAGAATCTGCTCACTTCTAAATATTTACCTAAAGGTGGCAGAATTCTTTTCTTTATAGCTGAAATAGCTGTGGTTATATTTAAGTTTAATAAAGAGCTTTGCACTTTGCTTCCACAAATGACTACAACACTATGATTGGAGCAGAAATACTGCTCAATTCAGAGTGTATTTGTGAACTTAATAGCAAACAGGTTTGGCCAAGCAATTGGGGCAGTCAAGTATGTCAAGATTTACATGACATTCTTTCTTTCTCCACTAGTGTAAGCGCATAAAGGAAGGCAAGACCTAAGGAAGGGTTCTGTGCCCCATCCCTCTATAGAGGGACGTGCTTCTTAGTAATATAGAGGTATGACAGCTGGTGAGGGGTCAGTAGCTCTGACCGAGGAAGAGGTGACCGGTCCGGAGAGATGGGCCCGTGGAGGATCGCCTTCCCTTCCCTCAGCTGCCAGCTAGGAGGGCCCGTGCAGAAGCTGTCAGCTCTTTAGTGATTGTCAGCTCGCGATTCCAGCTCAGCTCTGCAGGGCGGCCTCCAGGCCAGACCAGGCAGAGAGACGAGAGGCCCGTGTAGCTGTTCTGCACAAGGCAGCTTTATCGGTCCGTACTCCGGCGAAAGGGAGCCAGGAACGAGCATCTCTCTGCCCTCGCAGGGGCAGGGGGTTAGCTTTATAGGGATACAGGGGGTGGGTGTCAGAGGATAAAGGCCAATGGGTTACAAAGGATCTGCATAGGGTCTCCCAGAGGATTCTGGGTCTGTCTTCTCGCCCTAACTGAAGAGTAGCTGCCTTCCCAGGGGGGTCCTGCTGGGAGGTTTAGGCACTCTCCTTATCTCAACAGATGTCCCTCCAGGGCGGGGCTGGGAATACCCCACATAGAGGGATGTGCTTCATCCCTCTATATAAGTAAGAAGCAGACACTATGAATATCCACAAGCATTTCCTAGGTTTTATACTGATATTCTGATTCTGAAATTGCATTTTTCATTTAGAAACCAATTTTCAGCATCTGAATAGAAATTTACATGTGTTGTATGCCATTAATACAGTTGCCATGCTGTGCCTTTCCATGGCATGTACAGAACAGAACTACTTCCTGAATTTCTTCTGCAGTATTGGAAAACATTAAACTTCTTGTTTCTAGGAAACTCAAACTGAAACAGAGACCAAGCCTAAAGAAGAGGAGAAGAAGCCTGTGGAGCCCCCAGTCTCCTCTGCACCCCCTGCTCAAAAGGAAAAGCCAAATGCAGATGCTAAACCTGCAGTTATACAGAGAGCAACCAGTAAGGAGTCTCTGATCATTAGTATGACACCATCCCCCAGAGCAGGAGAAGGAGAGATCCTTAAAGTTGAAATTAAAGAGAAAGAAAATAAATAGATGGTGCTTTGGGGTGTGGCCCCATCTATTGTCTTGCTACATTCAGAGGGCTGGCTGGACTTTGCTTTTGGGTACATAAGATAAAAGTAGAGACTACTCATGAGAAAAATCTACTCCAGCTCCTCTTCTTGCCCTCCTCTCCTGGCACAACTGCACAAATTATTTATATTCTTAACCTTGACATCGAAGAGAGAACTTTTGGTGTATTAGAAATTAAAACTCAGATTGTATTCTACAACCACTTGTTTCTTGGTTTAACCATGCTCTCCCTTTTCTCTTACTCTGTCTTGTTCCTACTACTCCTCTTCCCTCTCCTCATTATCCTTGCTTTCTTACTGTTGTTCCTGTTGCTCAGTTTGCTCTTTTGTATGTATTCTTTTCTGTTTTCTCCTTTACCTTCCCATAGTTATCCTTTTCCTTGCTACTGCCCTACTGTTGCTAAGGTTCCCCATGCTCCTCTCTATCCTCCTCTCTCCTCCCCTTATACTTCTAATCAGTGACCTGGGTTTGTGGCTAGCGTGGCTCAGAGTGGACAGCAGGTGGTGTGTTTTGGGATGTTTAACCTTGGGACAGAGAGCAACATAACAAAACCATTGTCAAAAAATAAATCACAAAATCCGCAAGAGGGAAGCAGATTGCAGAATTATTACCAGCCCTCTGAATGCATAAACATCTGCTCCAGCTGTCTTTGGCAAATTAACATGGGAAAGACTTAGGTAGCTGACCCTCCAGAGGTGACCTGTAACTTTGGGCTGCTGGTTTACTTGCTTGATCTCGTTAAGGGTTTGGGCATGCTCTCTGAAAAGTAAGCACTTGATATGGCTGTCTGAAAAATCTTGGTATCTAAACCAGTCACTTCAAAAATAAAAGCTATTTTATAAAAAGCAGGATTTACCCTTTCTGGCTCTGTGTTGCAAAGTTTCAACCAATGCTCACCTACATCATAGACTTTGACTAATGGTGCAAAAAGAAACCTGTGTCTTCTCTGTCTTAGCTGCATCACACTTGTGAACTACAGTAAATCCTTTATGAGTGCCACAGCTGTGGGATACAGCCTCCCATCCAGGAGCTCCCACACTGCCAACCTTGCGCATCTACTCATCAGTCTCAGATGCAGTATTACACAAAAGCTTGAAGCTGTGTTTTAAGCTTAACTCCCAACTACTTTCTTTTCTTCCACGGGTTTGCATATCCTCTCTCTCCCAATCCCCTTTCTGACCCCACTGGATGAACAGTTTTGTTAATTAAAAACATTATGCAGAGGCCAAGCCAAGAAGTGGCAAGGGCAGGCTTCACAGCTCCTTGGCTGACCAGCCAACCAAAGAAGGCACCAGGCCAAAATTAAACACTCACTTTGCAGGCTATATATGACCTTGCAGGCTATGCATTCTGTAGCCCTGTGCTTTAAAGCCTTTCAACTTCTGTAATCACAGGCAAAGCTGGAAGTTTGCCCAAGGAAAAGCTGGATGACTGAATTCCATATGTTGCATATTCCACAATCCTCTGACCGGACCAAAACCCTAATCTCTATCAAAAGAAAGTTCTGCTGCATTAGCAGTGAGGTGAAGGTTCAACTGCTTTGTGGAGAGAACCATCTTTATTTGTATGCTACTTGTTATTTGATATGTAAGAAAAAAGGACATCACAATAGAGGGAGAAAATTTTAAATTGTTTCATAAAGAATTATTCATCTATTGCACATGCAGGACTTTCTCAATGAAATCTCAAGATCAGAAGTACTGCAGAACTGCTTCATGAATGAGGCCTCCTATGAATAATAATAATCGATTAATTAATTACAATATATAGCTTCACATCTTTTTTTTTTTTTTGAGAGGGGGTTGTCAAAGCATTATGGAAGAAGGAAAATATTCCCTATATTTTAACATTTTTATATGAACAAGTAAAGCTCATTCTCATTGAAAAGAACTGATTCCCTTCTGCCTACACAAATGCTACCAGGTAATTTCGAACATTTTCCCTGTGGGCATATTTAAGTTCGTCAATCACACACTGACATAAATTACAAAGTAAAGGCTGAGACTGCAGCAGCAAGTGCTTCACTGCAGTGACAGAGCTTCCCAGGAATTGCTGCTTTGCTACAGCTCACAGCATCCCAGGATTGCAGAGAAGTCTGACAGTTCTGTCTGCAAGATTACTAAGTTATGCACAGCTCTTGAGTTCCTTAGACCCAAAACAAAATAGGGGAAGCATCAGTGCAGAAGAAAGTGGGCACACATAAAGAACATCCATCTGGTTTTCTCTGACATCCAACTTTTCTATTGTTGGGGTATTTTCCTCTTCCCACAATTCCTCCATTCTTAGGGTTGGCAGGCACAAGAAGGCTCCACGAATCAAAGCTGCAACTATTTGTAAGGTTTTCATCAGAAGGAACGGTGCAATGAAGGTCAAGATGTAAGATGTAATAAATTCTTTCAGGAACTAATTCTACCCTATAGATTCCTGACTGGTGAAGAAGCAGAATGAATTACTATGGTGCACTTAGAAGATGCAGTTCCCAGTATCAAAGTTGTCTCAGGCTCTGTGTGGCATCACATTCCACTGCAACACTGTCTCCTGTCTCTCTTAATGTCGCAGTTGAGTCCCTCAGACTTGACTACACTTGAATGTAAAGAAACTGAAGGAGGGAGTAGGATAATGTATTTGAAAACTACAAATAACCACATCTCTATGCCTCTCTAACTAAAATGTAGACTTTGTCTGGGAAAAAAGTATTGGAAAACCTGATAATAATTGTATGAAATAGTATGCATGAGAGAACTCTAAAGTGGTACAGAGCATGAAACAGTCAGAGTTAAAATTGTCCAGCTTCAGAATATCTTCCTGCTCCAAGCCAGTATAAGATGCTTTATGAAGAATAAACTGAAGAGTCATAACCACTAAGTGGAAAGGCATTTTTCCTCTCCCTTTTGTATTTGTTATAAATTCGTGGCATACTCACCGTAGGAATCACAAAAGCAGCATTTAGCATGACACACAACATGCTGAATACAAAAGCACCACAGAACAGCATACTGAAATGATCATTTTAATGCATAGGCATTGTAAATCAGTTAACATCATCAGAACTGAAATACATATAAAAGTACAAAATTCTGGTTACAGGTGAGCTCTCTGCTGTACACGTATATATTATGACCAATACATGGCAAAAAGCATTTGATGACCAAGACTGCCATACATCACTTTAATCACAAGGTGGTGCCAGTGACCTACAAGCACATTCACTTTACAAAACCTGGACAGTATTTTGCTTTGTCACCCTCAAGCTCTTAATGCATTTTTTACACGTAAAAATAAAAGAAAAATGGCAAAACAACATAGTAACCCCCCTTCCCCTTAAATCACAATCTGCTGCATTTCTTCACTCAGAATATCACTTCAGCCTACCCTGGAAGTTTTCAACAGGCATTAGCTGTACACCTCTAAGTCATACCAGTTCTTGCCACGGTCCTGTCTGAAACACTTAATTTACAAACAAAAGGGCACATTGAGAACTAGGTGTCTTTGCTATTATGCTATTTAACTCCTTAAGCTTAAGGAACATGGAAGCAATTCTCTAGTAAGAGATGATGAAGTCTCTACTGTAGAAACTCAGAATTTATGTATAGAATACAGACAAAACAGGTTTTCTTTTCTGTGCAGCAGATACTTAGTATAGTAATACATACTAACACATTTAAATGCGCTTCCACGGCAACTTAAAACAGAATTGGTAACAACTCAGGTGCAGCATTATATTTTTGGCAGACAGCTCAGAGGAACTTCAGTAGAATCCTGTACTCCTATCAGTAGTACTCATCCACCTCAATTAATGTAGACAAAGCATTAAAACTGCATCCAGTCCTCTCTGTACATGGAGCAGGTAGCTGTGAAACAGCTTTCTCTTCCAAAATCATACACTCTCAATTTGCAGCAGTGTGATTTAGGTTTGTTATAGTAACTTCCTTATCTCAATATTTTGGGTTACATATCTGATATGACACTTATTGCAATTTATACATAAAGTAGTAACAGATTTTCACTACTCTGATAAAAAGATGATTACAGATTTTTTTACATAAATACATGAATTACATTTAAAAAAAGAAAGAACTTGGCTTAATATGAATCAAACTCTCTTCCTTAGTATTCCACTACTTGATAGCATTTAGGATCTCCTTCCACCAAGGAAAATGGAGTACATGGATAATATATCCATTCATGATTGATTAATAAATGTCAATTGTCTACAAAGCATTTGATATGTCTTGTGTAAGATAATCTCAATACAAATATCTTTCATCCATCAACATTAATGTGAATTCAGACTTTTGACAGGATTATAAATGTTAAAAAGAAAAACCAAACCAAAACCACACTAAGCAGCTCCAGCAACTAAAAGTCAAATATACTATGACCTGGTGAAATCTTGCGTGTCCAAATGTGCTAAATTTAGCATTAGCCAATTCTGTTCTTACATACTACAGCCAGACCATCCACATGAGATGCTGGATGTCTAACTCTAAACCACTTCAAACGTGAAACTGTAAAATTAATGTTCAAGATTGGCATTTCAGAAGTGATAAATGTGACCTTTCCATCCACTTATGTGACACACAGTGGCAGGATCAGAAGAGATCCTCAGCAAGCAGTATGCAACTGGGGGACACGAAACCTTCATCCGTCCACTAAGCAAAGACAACATGATTTATGCTTGGTATAAAAGGTGAAGGGAAAACTCAACCCAAGTAAATAAAACAGAAATTGTTTGCCCTAGAGAAATGCAGTATGATTACAGGATTAGGGCTTGAGAGACTTGACTTTCTTATGCCTTCCTAAAGGGAGAGAAAGAGGGTGTCAAGAGACTGAAATATTATAGCTTATGACTTAAACATTTTCTTGAAGGACTTTTAAAACTGTATTAGAAAAGCTTCGGAGAAGACTACCACATCCTGAATGTGTGGGGGCTCTGAGAGGCCCTGGACCCCTTGCTGATGAAGATAAGTAACAACTCAGAGCTGGGGACATTCACAAAGCACAGGCTTAACACCTCAGGAGTGGGGATCATGGCCCCAGGGCTTTCAGCTGCCAGGCTCACACAAACTCTCCCACCAAAGGGTGGGAGAGAGGCTTTGGGTGTGTGGTGAAAAACCCTCTGGTCCAAGGCGGGTAACACCCACCCTCTGCTGTGCAGAGGAGCCCAGCTGAGGGGCCCCTTCACCCGGGAGAAGCTGCATCCACATGAAGGACAGAGGGGGTGTCATGGCCCATCAAAGACCCCCAAAGGGGTCCCCAGACCCTGCACCAGAGATGATGCAACAAATCCTCAGTGTTGCAAGGGACATTGTCAAACTGGGCCCCTGCAAGGGAGGCACGTGGGCGTTCCCACCTGCCCAAAGTGTCTATTAATCCATAGGATTCTATATTGTTCAGCCTGTGATGGCGTGGCCATGGCGACAGGGGACCCTCACCACCAAGAAGACCAGAGGGAGGGGAGCAATGAGACATCGTTGGGACCCTCAGATGGGTGATATGATTCCATCTAACCCCTGTCACCTCTCCCTGCCTCCCTCGCCCCTCACACACACTTCTTTCTCTATTTCTTTCTTTTTCTTTCTCTCTGCCTCTTTTACTATTAAATAGAATATATCCATTTTATGGCACCAACAAACCTCATTTGGCTTTAATCTCATTTTTGGGTATATTTTGAACCTTCAAAGTTCTTTCGAGTTTATACACAGAGACTTAATTTTCTTTAATCTTCTGGGTTTTAACTGGATCACAAAAGAGGGAATATTGGGTTTTTTGCAGGCACTTTTCACTAGTGGGCTCATGGAAAAGCAGCATGATTCAAAATATGACAAAAGTAAATACAGGTAGCACTTTGAAGATCTGCTTTTACCTCAAAATATGTAGTCGTAAATCAGACAAAACTTTTCAGTTAAAAAGTGAATTCCTACTGCACAAAAAGCCCTTTAAAGATCAGTAGTCATGACTGTTTTGGCGGGAGGGGAGGAGAAACCCCAAAACAAAAACCCTACCAAAATAAAATCTGGAATTTCCATTTTCCAGTACACTGCACATTGGAACACATCTTACAGGCCTTACAGTAGTAGCCTCAAAGGCCAGTAGTATTCTTCTGAGATGACAGCGGTTTACCTTGATTCACCCTAGTTATTTCCATACTACCTTAAGAGAAGGCATACTATAAAAGAATATATATTTTAATGACTTCTTTGGTTTATGTTCACACAACCCTGAATCCCAGGCATTGCCTAAAGGCACTGAAGTGGCAAACAAGAAGCAGGTGTGCAAGAGGGCCTTCACACTCTGTGGCACTTGTCCGAATATGAAACACCTGTGTCAAAATTTTGTTATGGTGACTTAATAGAAATTTTTTTCCACTCTTCAAAATGAAATGCATCCATACAAGCACTGTCTCTCAAATCAACATCAAATCTAAACACCATTACAATTTTGGCCCTTAAAAGGCAAACTTGGCAAAGTGATTTGTAGGCAAAAGCTAAGACATTACAATAGAGAGGCATGTGTACATGTATACAGAAGTATATCGAGAACCAAAGTCTGTAAATACAGCAAGTAAAGCAAGCACAAAGTCTCTCCTCTGCTCAGCCCAATCATTTTGCAGCAGGATTCTTAGGAGGTTGAAGTTTGTAGGTGCTGAAGTAGTTCACCACTTGCTGAGGGACTTCTGCCAGGACACACTGAGCCAGAGCTTCTTTGGGAGACTTATAAAAAAAGAACACAAAACTTTAGCTTTCACCACTGCTAACAAAGATTCTAAGGCAAGTAATAAGCACCTCCTCTGGAAGGCCAACTTAAAGTCTGACATTTTACAGAGGACTTTACACAGTGCCCTTGCGTGACATGACAGATGGAAGCTTCCCTGTCAGCTTTACCTTCTCCCCCTGTCACCACCAATCAGATGGCTGTCTTGTGCCACAGAAGCAACAGGAGCTGAGCGCTCAAAAGGCTGCCATGTCTGAAGACATCTTTTGTCATATGAAATGCACAGTGCAGGTATCAGACTTCAGCCATGTAAACATACTTCCACTGTCTGCTTAAGATGGCCCTTCAGGGACTTGTCTAAATCATCTGCAATCTTTTGCACCAAGTATCATCCACAATAACTGTATTTCTATGGAGCAGCTCCTCTGGAGATACTGTTTTTACTGTAAGACTAAGTATCCATAAGAAAAAAACATCTCTTTTTCTAGAAACTGAAAGCATTTGAATATATAATATTACACTGAATATTGACCCTAGTTAATCTACATCCAAGTGCATTACTTGATAAGCATATTGTGTATTGGTTTTGCTCTCGCTTTCTCATTTCAGTTTGCCTGAGTTACTCTGAGATTAAACAAAGAATGTGTATCAAAAGTAAAAATATAAAAGCAAAATAAAGAAGTCATAAGAGTATTATTAACTCCTTGTCCTGGGTTGCAGTGTATTCTATTACCAGCCTCATGAGCTGTTGAAATCAGGTGGGGCAGTGTTTCCTTGCCTCCTCTCCCCAGACTATCTTTCTGTTAATGGCCCATCATTGTTCTGCTGCATGACTCAGAGATAACTCCCTCTGGACTATCTTCTGTTAATGAGCCTAATCAACACTTGGCCTCATGACTGATTACCCCGTTGTGAGATGCTCCACCCAGAGGGAGGAACCAAGCATCCCATCATGGATATAATCTGAGATTCTGAGCACCAGAGAGAACCCTTTCCACTGGATTTCCAAAGGACAGGAGCTACACAGCCTGCACTGGACCTTCTGAGGAAGAGCAGACCCTTTTTCTACAGGATCACCACTTCAGAGGACTGCAGCTGCCATTCTACCACACCACCCTGCCTAACAGGGACTCAGGTTGTATCTTGACTCTGTCAGTTTGAACCAGTGTTTTCTTTTAGTTTTTTTCCTTTTCTTTAATTTCCCCATTAAATTGTTATTCTGACTTGATGCCTCCCACTGGTTTGTTTTCAAACTAGTACGCAAGTTACTACTAAGACATGAAAATTAGAATATATTAGGATGGAAATAAAAATATTGATTTTATCTTACCCATCCTGAGGAAATTTTGGTGATTTTTACTTAAGTCAACTTTTTCCAACAATATGATGCTTAAAAGTTGACTTATATTAGCCTACACATACTTTACTGGGTTTTACAGAAATTAAAAAATATCAGTACTTCATTCTTTCACCACCTTTTTTTTTTTATATTGACTTTTATGAAAATGAAAACTACCACCACTACTATGGACACACAGAGCTTCTACTGATTATGACTTGGCCTTGAATTTTAATACTACACTAAATTGTGAGACTAAACCACACACACAAATGGGCACCCACAATAAAAAGAAAAATTACCATAAGAACAAAACCATAGTAAGTTCTTCCTCACAAATGCAAAACACATCCATTTGTCTAATCAAGTCTGAGAGAGTTTTACAAAGGTCATACAGCTGCAGCAACTAGTCAGAAAGGCAGCGCTGGAACCAGAAACTGAGGGGTTTTTGGGTTTATTTAGCATTTGATAAAGACTTGTCTCAGAGTTCATACTGGGCACACCACAGAAGCTTAGGACTAGATGTAGGACATCCTAGCAAGCCCAGCATACCTCTAAAATATTTATTAAGCGTATCAGTAAGATTACTTACATTTTGGAACTTCCTGAACGGCACAAACTGGACAATGTCTCTGACAGCTGGTTCTCCTGATGAGGACCTAAGAACTCCATCGTCACCATCAAGAAACTCCATAGCACCAAAGTCTGCTCCTCCAACACCAACAATGATGATGGACATGGGCAGTTTTGAAGCATTAACTATGGCAGTTCGAGTTTGATCAAGGTCTGTTATCACACCATCCGTTATGATCAGAAGTATAAAGTATTGCTGTCAAATCAATAAACAGTGTTATGACAAAGAAATAGCACATTTAGGCATGTACACTTAGAAAAACCCACATACAGACTACGTAGTGTTGTCACTTTAGCATGTTCAATGTGCTCACTGAATTTTACAATCAAACATCTAATTTCCAGTCAGGCTTCATCTGTACAGTCTGAAGAAGCTCATAAGGACAACATAATTTTTTAAAAGAAGTCATCGTTACATAGCCACCATCCAAAAACCCAACGGTATGACCCTTCTTTCTCTCCAAAATCCCCAGACAAACCAACAGTTAACCTATTTTCCCATTATTTGTTCTGGGATAGAAGGCAGTTTATTGAGGTTTTGGAAAGATAACACCTTTGAAACTTGTATATGTTTCCTTTCTGGTCTATCAATACCATTCTAAAACACTTCCCTTTACTTCATTCATTGTATCCCAAAAAATCCTAAATCACACCTTTTAGTGTTGAAAAACACAGCCATTTTCAAATTCCTTTAATCACATTTTCTAGCTGCTTCATGAAATTAATTATCAATGTGTCTGAGATTACTTTGTAGTACATCAGTAATTTAATTAAGTACCACCTGAGTTGCTTCCACTATTCTGTTGGGGCTTCTAGAAGTTGGCATCTTAGCTTCTGTTCTGGATTGGAGCACCAAAAATGAGCTAGAAGTACAAAGTCTGAAGATTATCAAATGCTTTCTGAATTTCTAGTCTTCCCTCACTTGGTTCATTTCAGACAATTACTGAACAGCACAAATTCAAGTCCCAAAGATACTCTCAGTATTCTTAGAAGTTTCTCTTCAGTACTTTCCTTCCCAATGGCCTTTATCTGCCTCCAAATAATTGTTCTTCCCTTATCCTGTCTGTTTAGGTATCACTTTTTCTCCCTGCTTTCTGCTAGTCCATTCCCCAACTCCAGCAAGAACATCTATAAAGCAGTTATGACCACAGAAAGCTATAAGCAACAGCAGCAGGATGGCACATCACATTGGATTTATTTCTCTCTTCTCATACTTGCTCCATATTGGAAAAAAAACCACATCAGAATCAAAAGCGAATCCAAAATGACTATGATGTGTATTAAATGCCAAGGTAGCAAATTGTCTTCAATACATCCTTTCAGGCAGGAAAAATAAATCTCTTGCTAGGCATACTACATGCTCAGAAATAAAAGTTAAAAAAAACCCAACCAAACCAAAACTGATGAGAGGTTTGCTACTTTTATTAAGATATAAACACACATATATTATATATATATATGCATACATATATATATATATATATGTATGACAGCTACTAGGCTAATGCAAGACTACCAAGGCAAAACCTTTCCAGCCTCGTGGCATATAAAAATCCATAGCTTTTTTTCAAATTGGTTTCCACAGACAATTTTCCATGTAAAAATAGCTGATTATTGTCTGATTTTACATGACATCAAATACACCGGTATTTGCTGTCATCAATGATTTAGGATTTTCTGAACTTCCATGCATTATTATCTATATGACTGAATACTCAAGACTTGGTTTTCAGACTTTCTATTTTTAATATGGTCAACAACTCACGTATACAATTTTAATACGGAGAAAGGCACAGCCCATACAGCACCTAAACCTTTATAGCACAGCTAAGTATCTGGTTTGGTACCTAGATGTCAGGAGCTATACCATCTACTTCTTCACTATCTTAGTTAATCCTCTCTTGCAGCTCTCTGATGTGAAACAAAGTCCAGTTGATTTTTTTTCTCAGCTGAGGTTAAACCACTCTCTTAGATATAAAGGCTTAAATTAGACTTTAATATCTGTATAGTACTGCAAGAGCTTTGAACAGAAGATACCATAAAGGTATTCTGTATTTGTAAGATTCTATTTCAAATCTGAAGAGTTTATTTAGTTAATTGATGAGAGGACTGTTATGTACAATGGAAAAAAAACTTAGTTTTTATCGTAAGGGTAACAAACACCTTTTCACAAGGTAAAGGGCCAACTGTCAAATGAATACACTTATAAATTTAAAAGAGAAAAGAAGTATTTAGAAACTAGAAGGAAAATAAAAAGGTAAGAAAAACACACAATACCATAAAGAACTTACAGATGCTGTTTGCTGTTGAGTAGCCGCAGCAGCAAATCTTGCCACGTGATTTATAATTGGAGAAAAATTTGTTGGTCCATATAACCTCACTTGAGGAAGACAGGCTCGATATGCATCAACAATGCCTTGGATCCCTAGAGAAGAGAAACAAATCTTTCTTTTTTTTCATATTCGAATTAGGATATTTTGAAGTACTTGATTTTTCTAAAGCTGTATAAATCATTACTTGAAGTGATGATGCCAAAACTTAAAACTAACCATGGTGAAAAAAAATATATTCACGAGCAATGGAGGCTTTCAGCTTGACCAATGCTTAAGGCACATGCATAACATGACTGGCTTTGTGTGAACACAAAGGCCAAATACTGTATGCTCAAGGGTGTGCAACTGAATTACAGCACTTCTCTTCACCTGGCAGCTTGTGGTGGTTGGTAGTGCGATCAGAGAGGCCACACTGAACAGGCATTAGCAGCACAACACTCAAACCAGACAACTCCACACCAGCAGCAAAGTAGAATAAAGTGGCTTGACAGCACAAGAGAACTGTTCCCAGCCCTGTGCCCTGGTTGTTTAAACCACTTCTTTCACAAATCATTACAGAAGACAGATGCCATGCTATTTCTCATAAGTAAGAAATTGGTTATCAAATTGTTTCCTGCTACAGGACTGAAACTAATTATTTAATTAGAACAACATGCTTCGTTCACTTTTCAAGTGTCTTTATGCCTCCACCTTAGGCATTTTACTCTCTAAGTCTGATGTTACTTTCTCAGACTTACCATTACAGAATGGGTTTGATGGGTTAAAATTTATTGGGAACTCATGAGACACCTGTGAAGACACAGAAGACATAGTCAGGACTGTATATACAATCTCCTCCTGAAGTAAGTGCTTTCAGCTGTCCTAGGTAGTGCATTTACACGTTCCATTACCTGAAAGGAAGGAGGAATTTGTGCACCAAATCCAAAAGCTGGAAACATCTTATCTCTAAAAAAGCAATTTTAAAGAAAACAAAGTCAGTGGCTTCCATTAAAAGTTGCCCTAGTTCCATAAGTTTAGTTATCAGCGCTGCTTTTCATTATTAAAAATGCAATTTAAGAGGCACAATTAAATGGAACTTCCCCACTGCAAATGTTTCTAGGACCAAAACTAGTCTTTAACACCAAACTGGCAAGAATGCAAGCATTTAGTTAATGAATGCTGCTCTTTTCATCACATATGAAAAGCCCTGCTTGTCTGAAGTAAACACAAGCTTATACTTGCAATTTTATGATGGTACAGTGATTATTATTTTTTAGTTCTATAGCTTAGCTCAGAAATTTCATTCCAGTACATCTGCAGGCATCTTCAACACTGGTTTAAAAAACTACCACAAATGTCTATACATACCTAAAAAAATGATCCAAATAAAAATCTAACACTTACGTATCGTAATCCTGAATGACCATCCCGACAGACCAAATGGCTGTTAAGTATTCATTAACTCCATTAGGGCTGAGGTAATGCAGAGAGTCTGGAGAGCGAGGGTCTCCATTGGAGCCTGTAAAATCTATCCCCACCTGTCAAATGAAGAATTTATATCTGATTGGTCTGAAAGGTTAAATTATGCTTCTTATCTCTGGCAAAGCCAAAGTGAAAATCATGAAAGAGTAGTAAAAAGGACATCTACAAATCTAACAGGCACAGTACTTGGATGCAGGTTTCTTGGAATATTAACATTCTTAAAACAATGCCACTACAAAACCCTCAAAAGCTCTGCATCTCTCCAGAAGGGTTGAAATTACTTTCATCTGAATCACAGAATGGTTTGGCTTGGAAGAGGCCTTAAAGATCACCTAGTTCCAAACCCCCTGCCATGGGCAGGGACAGTTTTTACAAGACCACGTTGCCCAAAGCCCCATCCAACTTGGCCTTGAACACTTCCAGAGATGGGGCATCTATAGCTTCTCTGGGCATCCTGTCAGGTTTTCACTGTGTTTACTTTCAGTTACTATTCACAGCAGCTCTTCAAAAGCTGGTAAATGAATTTCATTCTCTATCTTGCCACACACACCTTTCTTCTCAGAAGTTCAACTAGCCAGGCTCCGCAGAAGCCTAGAGAGTTCTTTCTCTGACTTCAACAGGTCTTTGCTTTTGTGATGAAGCATATTACTAAGATGAAGATATCTTACTGTTATTTGTGTTGCACTTGGTTCACAAATTACATAACTTAAGAGTCCTCATCCATATGATGACCTCTGCATGTTGCTTTCAAAGAACTGTAAATTTCTCCTTGGTCTCCATCCACACAACTTAGCTAGTTCCTAATGAACATGACCAGAGGTTCAGAACTTTTTGCCTAGATGACTAGGCAAAAACTATTTTTTTTTTTAAACAGACTATTTTTTTTTAAACAAACTAGAAGCACTCTGGCAAAATACCTTCCTGCTCCATTCTGCAGAACAAAAATGAAGTCAACAACAACAAAAAAATACAATAATCAAATAAAGCAGACAGCCAATCAATTCTATACTTCAATTTGTTCCAAAACTCAAAAGGTACTTCATACAAATGATTTAACTTACTGTGAAATTCAGCTGACACCCACCCATGATGTAATCAAGGAATGTGCATTCTACAATGATCTAAAAATAGGAAGATAGAAATTTTGTTTTATTCGATGGGAAAAAAACCCAGCTAGTATTATTGTAGCAACTTCTGAGGTTCCAGATTTGTTATCTTTACCAATGAAAAGCACTAGTTTTGCCCTACAGCTATCCCACCCATCCACTGCAATGAGGATATTTGCAACATGTGCCACCATACACTCAGTGCATCAGAATCGGGCCTTTAACAAAATTCCAGACAGACACCAAAGCAGTTCCCACAGGACTTTCATTTTATAAAATAACACATTATGACAGAGTTACACAATTTTACTTTGACATAAAACGGTGAGTTGGGAAATGCAGTGGTTCAGGAATGACTTTACAAACTGGTAAGCAACCTTTCTGTTCAAGAGAAAGTGAAGGCATGGGAGGACAGATATGTGATCCAGCTCTCAATTTGTCTCCTTACATGAATCAGAGTCCCTTAAATATTTACTGCGTCTGGAACTTACAGACATTTTAAAGTTTCTTACAGTTTGAAGATGGAAGATATACGAAATGAGAGTTGTTATGCCTTAACACTTAAAAACAGAATCATACCAGAATATATTACTGACCTCACAATGCTTAACGCTCACAATGCCAGAGTTTTTATAGCTCTTTTTCTTCTGTCTCTTCTTTTCATTGATGCACTCAAATTCAACCTGCATGAATGCAAACAAATCCAACAAAAATGCTATAATATCATTTATGCAACAAGTTTAATATTTCAAAACTGATCCTTTGGGCTTATATTAAAAATGCAGTTCATTTCATAATCCTGCAAAATTAAACCCCGTCTGCCCAATATCAGCAAGAAAAAAACACATTCCCAAGACAGAAATCCTCTCTTGCCCAAAAGGTTACAAATACATTTGTTTTGGCAACTGTATTTGAAACAAACAAATAAATTCTCTACCATTCTCCCTCTGAGGATTTTGCTAACAACTTTCTTTTTGGTAAAGACATGGCAATTCAAAAAAAGCATCAGTGTTTCCAGCAGCTGTGGCTGGAATTATTATTATTTTTATTATTTAGTAAAAATACAACACACAAAGTATTAGAAAAGTACAAGCCTGCACTTGTATACAGACCCCAGTACTTTTAATGCAGAAATAGTTCTGCAGGTTTTACAGAAATAAAAGAAAATATGGCAAAACATTTTGATAGCACACATATCCATAAAAAAAATACTTTTGTTACATTTGCTATGCCAACTTTTGTCTCCTACAGGTAAACCATGCCTATTAAAAGGTTTGGAAATTGTTATAGTTCATAAGATCAGGAAGGGTAATATCACTTTAGAGAAAAGCCACCTTAAGTAACACACCTTAAGTAACATTTGTGCATTGGCAAAAATACCGAATTTTCTCATACTCACTAAAGTACATAGTTAATAAGTGCCACATTTTAAAATAAAGGATTAAGTAATACTTGAAAAAAATATTACAAGTTTTGGTCTTTTAACTGTGGTTAAAGTCATGCTGAATTCTGTCTTTTGACAATCTAATTTTTTTTTATTTGCTTATTTTTATGATTAGTGAAATTTTTTTGCGCTGATGCTTGGGCATTTAGACACATAATAAAAATTGTAACCAAGACATTAATCCTAGGAAAATAGATGTACAATGTAAATGCTGATTCAGCCTCAACTACAGTAGCATTAAGGTGCAGCCTAATATAACTTAGGTCAGGTGACCTAAGTTTTGATCCCATATGAGTAAAACAGCTTATTAAGAACACACAGGCAGCTTAGACTATGTAACACTTACAGGTGATGACCGAGATGCTTCCTTCAGTTTTGACATTGTGGTTTGAAAACTTCCTATGAGATCGTGAGACCCATCGCTATCGTAGTCATAGCACTCAACCTAAAATGCAGCATTACTTAGTGTTAGTAACAGAAACGGCCCCAAAAAACAATAAACACTGCAATGGCAAACCTGAACATCCCAAACATTCCTGTAGCTTTTATATTACAGAGTTTTTCTCACATTAAGTCTTAGAACTGCACAGGGTTGCACTTAAACAGATTAAGACTGGGTAGAAGCCAATACACTCAGTTTCGAATCTAATCTTCCACTCAAGTGAAGGAGAGATGAGAATACTAAGTAGTGCCAGGTCTTAAATGAGCAAGTAACATCAGTTATATTGAACTATGTTTTGAGAGTGATGGGGTGTTGGGAAGAGTAGGAAAACAATGTAGGGTTTTTTACATGCATCATGAATCTGAGCATCCAGCTAAAAATTTAGTAAATCAGTTATGTAAGCAATCACAAGAGTTTTAGCAACATTTTTATATTACTTCATTAATCCCCAAAATTACATAGAATTTATAAGCGTATGAAGGTTCAGGCCTAAAGCTAGAAAAAATGTTTGAATTTCTGGTTTTTAAGATTAGCAAATTTAAACAGTGGATCTGTTAAATTATGATCCACACTTCATGGACCTGAATGTCAACTAAAATTTTTTTTCCTATAGTGAGAGTTTAATGGCTAGCTTTATTATTGAATCAACACACCCTTTTAACAGCTCAATCCACCAAAGAAGGCAGGAGTGAAAAACACTTATTTTTTTTCTGTTTGAAAATGTGACCCAGCTGCCTTTCTATATAAAAAGCTAGTTATTTATCTATAAAAGCTTATATTAATTCCATCCACTTCTGATATTTTATTTCAGTTCAGCAATACAGACATGCTAGCTAACTTAATCAAATCACAGAAAAATACACTAAAATAATTTATTAATTATGATGATAAATAGCAACAATAATAAATCAAGAGTCAAGTAGGTATCCCACATTACTTGGAATCAAAATGCAAACTTCCAAGAAAAATTTTCAGAATATGTATGGCTTAAACTGAACAGCTATTTGCACGTCCATCTTTCAAGTCTGAAAATATTGTACCTTATATTCAAGAACCAATTTAGCTGATTACTTGAGCATTTCAGTTAGAAATAAAAAAGTAAAACAAACAACTTCAACATACACTTGAACTTCTGAACGAAATTAGGTGTCTGAAAACAAACAGCAATGTTGAAGTACAAAACATGATGTGTAGATTGGGAGTTCTACTGCACAAAACATGCCTTTATCTTGCAGTTTGCACTACTACACATTTTGAATTCACTAATAAAAAAATGCATGCACATGCACTGAACAGCACCTTACATCATGCAAGCAGCTGAAGAACCAACAGGCTAATTAATGTTCATGGCAGATGCTATGTAAATTCTTCTGAATGCCACAAATTATGCAAATCAAATACTCAGCCAAGTGCTTCAGTAGCTGAAATTTTAAAACTGAAGATATTTCCAGACCCAATAGTTCTGATACCTGTTAGCACAGTTAGTAGATGTATTTCCTCTTTATTTCAAAGACATCAAAATTTGTCTTGCTTGACATGTTTGACCCATTTAAGCCAATTTTTAATATTTATTCCAGATGAGAGAGAAGCATTTCCTTTTTTTCCTTATATGCCCTCCTGGACAGGCAATAGCAGTAGGGAACAATGTGATTTAACCTATTTTTCCCAGCAGAACTAGGCATGCCTGCTCCAGATGAAAGGCTCACATTTTCAACACAGAAAAATTTCACTGACTGCAAACACACTCACATGGAACATAACCATGAATCCAGAAGATAAAGGATCAACTTAGTTTGTGCACTGCTGGGCATACACAAACTAAGTCATTAAAGAGGTGAAAAGCCACTCATAGAAAAATCACTGGTTTTACTTACTATGAGAAACAGCCCATTACACATGCAACTGTGTGCATATAAAAGTGTTAAAGGCATTGTTTAATCCTTCAATAACATTACATAATACAATTCTGTCTACATCTTAATGTTTGAAGTGATAGGTCCTGCATTTCTAAGTTAAGGCATAATCTGCCTGTCTGCAAGTCCATAACTATTCCAAGTAAAGTCTATTTCCTCTGGATATAAACCTACACTTCTGAAGTAAGATTCCAAAGAACAGACTTTATTAAAATGATGATAGATCTGAGAATAACTCCTCATAGATACATTTAGACCAATGGTCTATAGCTTCAGTATGGCTGTTTACTGAAAATGATAAATTTATTTATAGTATATGGAGATATAAGAGCTGTCACAGCTGGTTTGGGCAAAAGGGAAGCAGAAAAGAATAAGATTGAAAAAACAGAAGCAGTAAGGGAAGAAGGTTCTGGGCTTGTAAAGTTGCTCATTAGTCTCCTCTATAAATATGTATTTAAATACATCCAGGTGTTTGTAATCCCCAGATCCCTGTGGCTGTTAAGCATTTTCCAGGACTGCCTCAAGTCATATGACTAATACCCATCACATGCAAATCATGCTCTAAGTTTTCCTTCCCAGAGGAAGAATATCAAATATAGTGGTTTCTTGCATTTGGGTTTTTGGGTTTCTTTTTCAAATGCTAAAGTATCAGGTTTCTAACATGATCATAATAGCTTATAAATGGCATTTTGATTGGCTGTTTAGCTTCAATTCCACCCCTAAAGGGAATTCCTGAAGAGAAACATTCAGAAGTTAAACACAATTTATTCAAGTAAAATTTGGAAAATAAAAAACATTAAAGCCCTGGTAGAACTACCACTTCACAGACTTGGTAAACTTTCTGACAGAAAATTCAGTTTTATACAAAGAGAACTGGTATTCACTAGTTGTATCTGACCCACATCTGTTAGCTAGTACATTAAGTGTAATTTATTTTATCAGGCAGTATATTAAAAATTTCATCAATGTTAGCTGTTGCACCAGTAACAAAGTAATACAAGATCCATCACATAGAACAAAGCATATTCTAGCCTTTAACATGCATCTTTCACTATACAGTATTCTTTAACACCACCAGTATTGGCTGATGCCATGCTAGAACTGTACAATCAAAATAAGAAACTCCACTGGACATTTCAAAGATACTTGTGTTCACCTGGTTTCCCAGACTTTCAAAGACCAACTTCTACCACACAATGCAGCACAAATGTACAGTGTTTCCCCTTTTTCCCCTAAAACATGCATGGGTATCTGTGCCTTTCAATTAAGAAACCTACTACTTTCAATTAAATTTGAAACCAAAAAAATGCAGTACCTAGAATAACACTTCTTCCCCTTATTACATATTTTAATTTTTAATGCATTAATTTATACACACATTTAATATACATTACCTTGATTGACTTATCCATGTCACTGTAACACAGAGAATTGAGAGAGATTTTAAAAGGCCTCCAGGCAGGATTCAGGTTATTTTTAATAACCTGTTGAAAAAAACAAAAAAAAAAGGCAGAACACCATTGTTCACAAGGGTGGAAAGCAGTCATCATAATGGATCATACCTTCATGCCATGGTTTTTGTATGCAAAACAAAAGTTGACTAATGCTGCTGTCAATGCACTCCAAATCTTAATATATATGGGATAGAAACAAACTACTCTCAACATGCAATACCATTGCTCAAAAAGAGATGGTCTCTTTCAGCTCCATATTTTGCTAGACTTCACTGTCACGTACTATATCCTCCAGCTAGTGCACTGCAAAAAATTAAATTTATCATTACATAAATAAGATACTGGTTGCTTTCTTTTAATAACCACACATATATACATACACACACATATTAAGGCATGAGTTACCAAGAATGTATGGAAAAATAATACATTGGAATTTCTAAATACATCAGTGCTCTGGAGATTACAATTCACTCCCACTTATTATTTATTCTGAAATGTCATTTATGGAAATATGCCCTCAAGAAATTCACAGTGTAGTAAAGTAAAAACAGTGCATGAGGATAAAAGGCCTCTCAAGCTGAACACTAAGTTTTATTTACAAATAATACTGAAGGATCTTCAAAATTTGTCAACTGTTAAGTATCCATAAATATACCTGATAAACCAAATAATAATCTTACAAAAATACAAGAAACTACACATAACATGCACTACTTAATTAATAACACCTAACAATAGTAATACTTCCAGCACTGTAGGAGTGTTGAGAAAGAAATCTCTCTTGAAAATGAAATCAATAAAAACAGTAGTTAGTAACAAAAAGACTTTTTTTAAACCTGTAACATAAAGAACTAATCCATTAGACATTTCTAGGCTGAAACAACAAATTCTGGATTTATTACTGAAGTTAATGACTGAAATCATCATAGAAAAAATACACCTTAAGCAGAAGAACCACCTCATGAGGGAAGCTATTTTTGTAAGTCTGACAAAAAGGATTTATAGTTCTTCAATATCCATACTTCAAAATTAATAGAGTCACCACTTTCAATGGGCACAGCACCTCAGCTGTGACTGGGCCCTGAGCTGCCACTACAGTGAGACATTTTGAAACTACTCTTAGCCTGGTACTTGCTGTCACAAGGCCCCTACACCTCCTCCTGGGCGAAAGGCTGCTGCTGCTCAAGCACGTATTCCCTCACTCTGCATTCTCCTTGGCTTGCCCTTGCTATGCAGGCATCCAGCACCATTACTTTCACTAGTAAAGGGTACAGCCAGGTGACACATTCCTGAGAACAGCAGAGTCAGGAATGCCCAAGTCCTACCCTAGCAGGGGGTAGAACTGAGACAAATGTCCCTGTGTGAGTACCCAATTCTTTTTCAAAACATTTGTTTTCTCCCAGATTGCTGGAAGTTAAAAAAAACCCAAAAAGTGTTTTCCTTCCAAACAGAATGCCATAAATCAAAATCAGTGTAAGGAGAATAAGGTAGATTTCCCAGAAAAATCAGTGGAAGAGATGATGCAACTTCTAACTAGTCTGCATGTCAGCTCCCAGGCCAGTCAATTCTTTTGGTAAGGCACTGTATCTCTCATGCTGCGACACACTGGAAATTAAATAACCTTAACCAATTTGCTGTTAACTGAAAATATCCTACCTCTGTTCTGTGAACCATCACCCAGTTTCCATCTCCAGTCTGTTTGTGGAACTCCAGATAAGGATCTGACTTTCCAAAAAAATCCTGTATTTAAATAACATGCAATTATCTCAGAACAGCCTGTAGCTTGCATACCATTAAAGTCTAGTTAACACACACACTTAGAGTAACAAAAAGTAAATTCAGGGAATAAAAGCTTTAGATGATGAAATGAAAGTCTGATTATACCACCATCTGTGAAAGAGAAAAAGAATGTGGGGAATGTCCTTGAATTTAGGATAAAAATGTCCACATATCAAATACCTGACAGTTCAAGCAAGAAAATACTTATACCAATAAGTACTATAATGGATAGACAGGAAACTAAGGATTTAATCCAGTTCAAAAAAAGGACCATTAAATCAAAGGGTAAAAATAAAAACATTTTTTTATTATTTTTCTAAATTTGTTTTTAAAAGTCTGTCTATAGCCAGCCCTATATTTAAAATAACAAATTTATAAACACCAAGTACAGTCTTTGCCATTTATTTCAGAGAGGTAATGGGCAGCCATTTATATAGCCATTCCAACCAATGGATATACCAAAACTCCCTTATATTTATGAATAAATGTAAAGATTTACAGTAAAATGGGAGCATGTTGCTCACAGACTACCCCTGAAATGCATTTATCTTACTTAGAAATACATTACAATTCATTTCAAAACAGTCCATGAAGTTACTCTGTAGCAATCTTAATTCAATTTCTTTTCTAGTGTAAGTAAAACCTTAATGGATTTTACTTTTTAAGCAAAAATGAGAATGAATACTCAAATGTTTCCTGCTTTGACAAGACTCTGATTTTACCACTTTATCAAAGAAACAGCAATCATTTAAATACCTTATTGTCCAGTTTCCTTGCTTCTAATTCCAATACAACAACCCTGTTATCTTTTACTTCTTCTGCTGTAATCTAAGTAGGCAAACAAAATACTTAGTTTTATTCAAGAACTACACAGTTATCTCATATTCACAGCATTCCTATGACAGGTCCACTAAAAAACCCCCATGTTTTCTTGTAAATGAAGCATTAAAAAATGGGGGGGGGGGGGGGGGGGTGAGGGGAGAGAGGGACAATTTGATTTGACATTGGGATTGCATTCCATCTATTTACCATAAATGATGGCACTGACAAAGATATGCCCCAAACAGTAGCCCACTGGATGCCCTAATGATGTATGCAATGGGACTTACAATACAGAAGGTGGGCTGCTAGTGGATGACAGAGATGTATTAGTGGAGAAAAAAAAAATGCTTTACAGTGCTTTTTACGGCACTATAGAATAGACTCACTGCATTCAAGCCACTAACTAAAATTAAAACCCAGAAACAATTAAGGATGAACTCTGAAGATATTTATTTCTTAACTGTCTTACCGTAATGCTTCCTCTCCCAGCAGGTTTGCCATTTTTAAGTACTAATGGTTTTGTTAGAGTCCTGCTAGAAACGATCTGCCAAGACAAAATTTGAGTATCAAGCATTACTAACACAAATTAATAGATTTTCAAAGGAATTAAACAAGTTAGTGAGGTATTTAATTTTAGGAATTTTTCCTTTATTGTAAAGATGACAGCATTACATTTCCTTCCCATAATCTTCTACAAATAAATAGGTAATACTTGATACACTTCAAAATTTTGAAAATACATATGCAGATGAACACATGCAGAGCTTCAGGAGTAATAAGAAATAAAATATCTTCTAGTAACATAATACACATACATGGACAAAGGTAATACCTTGGGTTCCAACTACAAATTGTTAAGTTTCCCATACATACCTTTGAAATGCCTGCAAGGCATATTTCATAAATGCATTCAGCAAACAGATTTACAAACACAATGTCTGCCACTCAAAAAAAACATCAGCCTTCCCCTGCACAGTATCCAGCTGATTTTATTTTACCCTATTCAGGAAATGCTTCCTCAGAAGTGTGTCCATTCTACAGGTCCTTCTTTACTTTAAAAACGAATGATTAATTTTTAATTGCCACTGAACTTCAGTTCACAATGCCCCTAACATTATAATGCACTTAAAATAAAAATACTTAGGATACAGGGCAGGAAAAATCCCAAATGACTTTGAAGGATCTATTCAAAAGAACAAGTTAAAAAGAAGCTGCACAATTATGATAGCATCAATAGCAGAATATGACTGGGAAATAGAAGTAAACCTACAGCTGGAAGAACTAGGATCACTGCTTGCATTGAGTGGAAAGCAGATTACAAGGATAACATGGCCCTTGTGAATGCTCATATTTTGTTCAACACTGATTCTCTTTTTTGGGAGTATAAAAATAGGAAATTGAGTATTAGAATAAATAAACAGCAATTACTACAACTTTGTGCTCATTGACAATCCACAATCCAACCTAGGGCACATTTCAGGGCATCATCTCAAGACCTTCTGCAAATAAAATGTATATACACTGAACTGAGGCTTGAAAAAACAAATGAAGGGAATCCTATTCAACTTAAGACTACTCCAACTACACAAGAACATAGTGATAAATTTAAGGTAGAAGTGGCTAATGATTTTCAGTAACTTAATTCTAAGGGAAATCATCTGCATACTTACCTGTCCCAGTGTACATTCTAATTCTCCTAAGAAGTCATCATCATTCAGATTGTAGGTTTTGTTATCAATGTCATATATTCCAAACTTAAGTTTCTGAACAAGCTCAAAATAATAATCAATTAAGAATTTCTTGGAAAACTTTGGGTTCAAGGAATTCTTAACTCTTTCTGTGCGATCAACCTGAAATTAGAAAGATACCATTTTATCCAATATTTCAGAAACTAAACTTGCAAGCAAATCAAATACTGTATTATTAAATACATTCAAAAGTTCTTAAAGTACAAAGGAGTATCTTTCTACAAACCTTTCATCAAAGATAAATTACATTACAAAGTATTATATATACACATTATATTGCAAAACCCACAGCTCTAAGTTAGGGATACCTGACCTATTTTTCATCACTCTCTCTAAGGTGGGACCTATTTCTGCACAGGGAAGACCAACATAAAATCCTATATTGTCAAAACCAGGATGAGACCCTAGTTTTGGAGTACTGTATTTATAAAAGCACATTTAAGCACTTAGAAGGTGTTGGTCCACACATGGCTGGGGAACAGTGCCAAAAATTAGACAGTTGTTTCTATTTAATGGCAAATGATTATTAATGTGTTGCCCACGTAACTGTTAGAGACACAATCTAACAAAAAGTATTCAGAAGTGCTGGTATAAAATTAAAATATTTTAATGAAATCATATGCTGTAGTGTTTTAAAATGTCCAACAATTCAGAATATGTTTTTCACAGATTTGTGAGAAGCATCAGGCTGTACCTCATACCACTGCTGACCACTTGTGTTCTGGAGAAGCACACACAGAGGGTCTGACTTGGAACCAACATCTTTATCCAAGAGATTGGTGCAGGCAATAGTCAGCTCCACCTTTGTCACACACTGTGCCGCCATCTGTCACACTAGAAAGCAGCAACAGAAATCATCATTAAAATGGACTAAAAAGCAAACAATAGGATTGTCACAATGCATTAACTCTCTAACTGGACACTAGAAGTGTGAGCTTGTCAGAAGTGATGATTTGAGGTTTAAAATGCAAATTTTACACTTAACGATGTACCAACATTACAGCATTATTACTGTCACACTCTTTATACCATACAGGTATAAAAATTAATTTCAAAATCTGCACTTAAAAAACAAGATCAGGTTTCTAAGAATGCTTGTGGAACCAAATGAAAAATGGGATATACCTCAAACAATTATATTATTGCTAACAATAAAACTTCACAAGCTCTAAATGAAATCCAAAAGTGCACATGAATGCCAGTATCTTATATTGTAGATATTATTAATAATTCCATGACTTAGGAAAAATCTTATTATATACTCCTCTACCAAAATTTTGTAACAAAATGCTGAAACCATAAGCAGGGCAGAATTGGAAAAGGAGTTTAAGCAGGTAACAGGTGATCTTGCCTTAGTAAATCTACAAAAACAACTACAAATTTTAACAATAAGGATAAACACTTTGAAGTCAAGTCAGGGGAACTGTTCTTTCTGAAGATTCATTTAAAATAAAGGAATAACTGAACACATTCTTACATTTTTCTCTTTAAGTACCTCAATCATTCTCCACTGGAACTAAGACCAGCAGATATTACAAACCCACAGAAACAACTCGACTATCAGTTATGAATCCCACACTGGTATAACATGCATTTGCAAGCCCAAGAAGGTCTGAGCACCAGATTTTATATATATATACATATATATATATATATATTTATATATATATATATATAAAAAAAGAAAACCTCCATAATTATACACCAAGGATAGAGTTGATCATTTCCAACAACTCTTGGGGAAGTAAACCTCTACAGTACAATTGTCCTTGACTTAGAGACTAAAACTTCCAAATCCTTCCACAAGCAGCCTACCCTGGAAGCTCCCACGCCTCTTTAGTTTCAGGTTTGCCTTCTCTCCAGTAAATTCACAGTCTAGACCAGGTATCCATCTGGATTAATTTATCTTAAAAGAGCATGAGACATCAAACAGACCAAGGCAGAAGGAAAGGTATCTCCTTCTATCTAGTCAGCTCACTTGCAACATATGCATGCAATGTATTTGAATATAAAGCTATACTTAACCCAACTCAGCTTTCTTCCTTTTACTATATTCTTAAGACTTTTCATGAAAATGAACGATTTTTTAGAGGCAAAAAGGGAAAGGAACATGGAAAAGACAGAGAACAAACAGAAAGTAGGAGAAAGAAAACATTGTGGAGTCTAAGGGAATATTCCTGAGGCTTCTTGTACACCTCTTAAAAGCACTCTGCCCCTTTTTTCCTGGTTCTCTTTTTATACTAGTATTTTCCATTCCCTATTGCTTTCCTGGCTGCCAGACTGAGCTCATTAACAGTCAGTGCCTTTCCCATGGAATCCAGAGCAGACCAGTACATGACTCCTTAATGACAGTGTCCAGAAAAACAACTTGATGCTGACAAAATGATGCTCTAACTCCCACTGATGCTGCAACAGCAAATAGAAAGGGTTTTCATGAAACTCAACAGAATTTAAACTTGAACTGAGAAGCATTTTCAAACCAGTCAAAATTTTCTTGCTTTGAGTTCCGTAAAACTCCTCCTTACTAAGAGTCCTTGAAAACACTCATAGCCACATTTCTTTTGTTAAGGTAGTATTTCCAAAATCCCTGGTAGACGGATAGCATCCAGTCAACCTAAAAAATATGGTCAGCTTTTTCCCCTTTTTGTCTGTGTGTGTACTCACACCTATTGTACATCTCAAGTACTTTCTCACATGAACACATCAATTCTGTTACTTCCTCCCCTCGTCCATGTCACCAACTTTCCTACTATGCATCTAATGTGGGAAAAGAGCAGATTAAGTGTATTGGTTTTGCATGGCCTGGTTTTTGGTAGCAGCGGGGGGGGGGTGTGGGGGGGACACAGAGGTGGCTTCTGTGAGAAGTTGCTGGAAACTTCCAGCAGAACCAATCTCTGATGGCTGAACATGGACATGCTGCTGGCCCAATTAGAGAAATTGGTAACGCCTCTGTGATGACACATTTAAGAAGGAAATCAAAACAGCGGCTGTGCAGTTTTTTCCAGGGGTGGCAATGCCCCGCGGCCGCTGCCATCTCAGCGCAGCCTGTGGCAAGCCTTGCCTGCCTGGCGCCCTTAGCCCGTCGCGCCGTGGGCACGAGGGCAGAGGCAGCGGTGGCAGCTTCTCCTTCCCGGCACCTCGCATGAAGAGAGGTGATAAACAGTGCCAGTGCCACGGCAGCCGGTGCTGCCCACACAGTGGCAGCGGGGCCGTGTGACCAACAGTGGAAAGATGGCGAGCAACTCCCTGACACGGAACCTAGACGAAATCAACTTCTCAGTGCTGTGGGATACTGCAAAAATCTTTGATTTAGTGGAACTTGTTGGCAATGGTACCTACATGCAGCAGTTTTTCTTCTAGATAGAGAAGAAGAGGAAATGAGGAGATGTAAGAGAGAATAACATGGCAGCACCAAGGTCAGTGGAGAAGGTGGGGGAAGAAGTGCTCCAAGCGTCGGAGCCAAAATTCCTCTGCAAGCGGTGGTGAGTACCATGGTGAAACAAACTGTCCCCCAGTAATTCATAAAGTCCATGGGGGATGCAGAGCTCCACTAGCAGCGCGTGGGAGAAGTGCTCACACTGGAGCGGGTGGATGCCAGAAGAAGCTGTGATCCAGTGGAAGACCCGAATAGACAGAGAAGAGAAAGAGAAAGAAAGAAAGAAAGAGAGCCCTTGCTTCAAACTAGAGCAGCCTATCCTTAAAAGACTACACCCCGTGGACGAGTGACCCACACCATAGAAATTTTGGGAAGACTGTTTTGCCCGTGGGAAGGACTCATGGCGTAACAGAAGAAAGACGCCT
Source organism: Corvus moneduloides (assembly GCF_009650955.1). NCBI lineage: Eukaryota > Metazoa > Chordata > Aves > Passeriformes > Corvidae > Corvus > Corvus moneduloides. The sequence continues at coordinate 137,328,635 of NC_045476.1, read as the reverse complement.
ACTCCTCTCCCTGAAGGAACTGAAAAAGATCTTCAGTAGCAAACTGACCAAAACCCTCCACACCCTATCTCCCTGTGCTGTTGGTGGGAAAGAGGGAGGGGCTGGGGGGGGGAGAAAAGGTTATTTTAAAGGCTTATTTGACTTCTCATTATCTTCCTCTGACTCTATGAATAATAAATTTACTTTATACCTTTAAATTTGAACCTGTTTTGCCCTTAGAGTGTTTTCTCCCAGTCCTCATCTCAACTCATGAGCCCTTTGGTAATTTTTTTTTTTTTTCTGAGCGAACAGCCTTAGTGGGTGCCTGGCATTTGACCAGTGTCAAATCATGACATTAAGCAAAAGAGGTGCTGTGCAAAAAGCATCCTTTAGCATAGAGAAGGGAAGAATAAAAAGGCTGATACTCTTCCCTGAAATGCAAATACTCATTTGAGATGCAACAACTGTTCCATATTAGATAAAAGACAACTTGTAACAAGAACATGCATTTATTTAAGTGGAGGATACCCAAAATCCAGACAAAGAGCAAACCTTCACAAATCACAAGATGGTCCTTTAATATTTACCATTTCCAGTTTTGAAAAATCCAAGATGAAAAATAATGCAAGGCATCTTCCTCAGAAGTTTTGAGACTATTAGGAATCTATATTTGTTTAATAGGTTAAGGATGTCTGTAACAGTAATGCATTTCAAGAAAAAATGTTGCTATTTTGCTTAAAAAAATGTTTCTCCATAAGACTGATATCTTTTATCACGAAAAGTTATAAACAACCTGATTTTCAGTAACATTATAAATGTTCAAAGTTAGTAAAACACTTATTAGAAAGAAAAAGTTGTCTCATTAATCCAAAGAAATATTTAAGGTAGTGAAACTTTGTAAATAAAGAAGAGATACTTCTCTTACAACACTGCATACCATACAGAATTTACAGAGGGCGTACATGCTTCACCTGTGTCAAGTCAGGCTCCAGGAGTCTTTCAAACAGCACTACCTGCTGGAGCTCTGCTCATGCTGCACAAATCCTCATCATGCCAAATGCATGAAAGCAAGAATTACTCCAGCGTCACTCAATTCTCCTCACTTCTAAAAGCCCGTGTTAGCTGAAAAGTTCCAAAGGTTTGAGAGGTGGATGGTAGGGTTTCTAAAGATGATAAACATCTTCAAGGATCAGTCACTGCCAGGTAAGCAAGCAACCTCTTCTTGAGGACTTGATGCAATACAGAGTCTGGCAAATTGCCATCTCTCCAGGACAGCAAAAACAAATCATGGCTGCACTAGTGCACTACCTGTTGAAATACCATTCTACAACACATCTAGTAGGCAAACCAAATGTAAAATATTCTAGATAGATGACCGGATTACTTGAACATTTGGAATTCTGGAATAACTTTACATGGACAGATTATATTGTTTGGGCTGTGGTAGGATGAGCCTCGACTGCCAGTAAGTTACAACACATAAGAGATTTAGTTATTTAATTAGTTAGTGTTATTAAAGTAGCTGTGCTCCACATTGGTCAAATTTAATTAAAACCCTTGTTTTTCTCAAGCTATGAACTGTTTGCCCTCCATGTAGCATACACCATAAAGGGAGGCAAAGCACACCAGAATGTGTGCAGGTGACAGCTCGGTTGTCTTTTTTCTTGAAATAGCTTTTATGATTGCAGGGGCATATCAGGCTCAAAAAAAAAAAATCTGGACAGGAAAAGACTGAAAATTACTGTATATAATGTGCATCTGAACTGCAGTGATGTACAGTCACAAGGGATCCTCTGCCATGTCTAGGCTGCTCAAGAGCATGATTAGGTCAACTAAGAATATGACAAGTCTTTCTGCTTGAGCTGTAAGTATCAAAGCAAAAATCTAAGTCAAGGACTAGTCCTGCTTTCCAGTTTTATAGATCAGAATGTTCTTTGAACTCCAGTGATGGTTCTAGTGAAGATAAGTGGTACACATCGAACAACTGAGTCACTGTCTGTTTTTCAACAGAAACTGCAAACATGGCATTCTACCTGGAAAGGGACAGATCTATTATCAGAATGATCTACAAGCGCAGTGGGGAACTGCTAGACTGTAGCAATCCTCTCCGTGCTGCAATGTCAGTTGGCTTGCCCAGATAACCTTGCAGAGCTGTATTACAATGATATATTCTCATTTACACCTGCATCCAGTCTGACAAGCAGAAGTACCTAATTAGAAGACAAAAAGACTAATAAAGTAGGTTTGGCATCACTGTCTTTAGTCACAAGTCTCAAACCTGTTCTGATAGAATTTACTGTCACAGAACATTTCCTAGCTCCTGTGAACTCCTAACGGTAATAGACCAAAAATCCATAATTTTTATATATCTCAGGGCCCAAATGAACACAGGAAGGCCATGAGAAACTTGCAAATAAAATCTACTCCTGATCAGCTAATCTTCTTGCTACACTTAAGCATTTTATGTCAACTGTGTGCCAGACTGAAAAAGCCAGAAAATGCCATGTCTGCTGCAAGAAGCTGACAATGAAATTATGACAAATGGATGCTTCTTCTCACTGATAGGGCTGGTAGCAACACAATTGCTAGGGATCTTGGGCTACATGCATATAAATATATATTTTTTAAAATCTCATGGTAACCCTTCAGTTCTTGAGGAAACAGACCACCTCACAGGAAAAAGACATTTTATACAAGGTTACAAAAGCTAAGACTGTTCCACAACCTAATTTCATCACTGCATTTTAAAAAACAAACAAACAAACCAGCTTCTCTAAAAATTCTACCTCTAAATCTGAATTCTGGCTCCTCTTTTCAGTTTGTTTACAGGCAACACAGCTGGAAAAATTGTCCAGCTGATGTGCTGACAAGGTAAGTACCAGAAGCAGCTTGAGTTGTTCTGTATTTGAAGAATCACACAAAACCTTGAGAGTAAGCTTTATCTTCTAATAGTACGGATACAGCCATCACTTCTTCAGTGACAGCTGTACCTACCTTGGAGGTTAGGAAGGCTCTGCAGAGGGGTCAGGCTGGATCAATGGGCCAAGGCCAGTCGTATGAGGTTCACTAAGGCCAAGTACCGCGTCCTGCACTTGGGTCACAATAACCACATGCCGCACTACAGGCTTGGGAAAGACTGGCTGAAAATCTGCCCAGCAGAAAAGGACTTGGAAGTGCTGGTCAACAGTGGCTGAATGTGAGCCAGCATGTGTGTCCAGGTGGCCAGGAAGCCCAAAGGTACCCAGGCTTGTAGCAAGACAAGAGTGGCCAGCAGGACAAGGGCAGTGATCGTCCCACTGTACTTGGCACCAGTGAGGCCACACGTTGAATCCTGTGTCCACTTCTGGCCCCTCAGTTCAGGAAGGACATTGAGGTGCTGGAGTATGTCCAGAGAAGGGCAGCAGAGCTGGTGAAGAGTCTAAAGAATAAGTCATATGACAAATGGCTGAGGAAGCTGGGGGTGTTTAGCCTGGAGAAAAGGAGGATCAGGGACGACCTTATTGCTCTGTACCCTGAAAGTAGGGTATAGCCAGATGGGGGTTGGCCTCCTCCCAAAGCAACAAGTTACAGGAAAAGAGGACATAACCTCAGGCTGTGCCAAAGGAGGTTCAGGTTGGACATCAGGCAGAATTTCTTCATGGAAAGTATTGATAAGCATTGGAATGGAGTGCCCAGTGAAGTGGTGGAGTTGCCACCCCCAGAGATGTTCAAGAAACAACTCATTGTGGCACTTAGTGCTATGGTCTAGTTCACAAGACGGTGATAGGTTAAAGGTTGGACTTGATGATCTTGGAGGTCTTTTCCAACCTAAATGACTCCATGATTCTCATATTCACTATTTTGTATGCAGGAAGGAATAAGAGCATTCTGAATTAAACAAGTAAGATTATGCTGATAAAACCCTAATGACCATACCACTCATTTTACTGAGGGTTATGCCAATCAAAAATAAAAGCTAATATTTAAGAAATCTGAGGTATATGTGTACATGAGAACAGAAGCATAGATTTCTGCATGGGAAATGAATCATCTACTTACACAAGCTTTATGATACTCTATTGAATTGGTAGGACACTGGTATAACAAGTCAGGCTTGTTTCCGTGTATAGAAATCCATCACTAAGTTACGTTGACAAAGAACATGTTCGGAATTCTACTTAAAAAAAAACCAAAACCAACTGCAAAGAAAATATTAATTTGACTTCTAGGACACCTGCTCACAAAATTACTTCAAAACAGTTATTTCTAAACATCCTTCTGCTGATTTTTTTTTTTTTAATCCTGTATACATGTGTTTGCCCTTTAAGCACATCTTTAATCCTTGGTTCTTCCCAGCACCTTCCTCACACAAAAGTATTTTAGGTGATGTTTCAATTCAAGTGAGCTAAACTATAAAAGGTAATACTGTGCCTTCAACAAGAAAATTAAGAAGTACAGATCTCCTGAGTTCAAAATTCAATTATTTTAAGCACAGAGCAGCAAACCAGAGGAACATGTGTTTCTTGCATTTATCTTAATAGGCTTTATCAGAGTATCTTTATACCAATTATTTCATGGAAAACAACCTATTAACTATGCAATCTGAATAGTATCTTAAATTGTGTATTCTTCATTGCAATTTCTCTGTGTAGAGTCACTGACTGACTGACTACATAATTAACATTACCCACAAGAAAGAAAAACTTCTTTCTCACTAAAATTTGCAGTACTTTACTGCAGAAACAAGATGCAGGTGAACACATGCTTTAGACTAATCCTTTTTACAGTTCGTTTCAAGGGATGTTGTGACACTTCACCATTACAACTACTAGTTCCTAAAAATGAGCTAGAGTAACTTACCACAGAGCTCTGCCTCTGGGCCTCTCAGCCAAAGGCCAAACCTTCAACCAACAGTAGCACTAAAACGTGAAATGAAAGAAAATTAAAACCAAGAATTGTTATTACCATAGATCAATCAAAGCAAGAGGTTTGAAGGCATATGGTTTGAGGAACTACAGTTCCTCTTAAAATAAATAACCTGTCCAACAGTTTTATGTATCCATGACAGCAGCACTGTAAAGATTACTCAAGAGATACTCAGAGCTTTTGTTAGACAATAATATATACTAAATATTATAAAAGTCCAGCAAGAAAAGTCCTTTAAGATTTTAAGAACAGAGACCCGATTACTGGATTTGTCCTATTCATTAAATTCTTTTTTTTCAATAAGGTAACAGTGGATTAGAGTAAGTAGATCAAAATCAGTGGCTCCCAATGTTATTTATGCTCTAGCAAACCTGTGCATCCTTACACAGCTAAAGGATGCCTAAGAAAAGTCCATGAAATCAGTATCCTGCAATGGTCCAGCACATCTCAGTATAAGCAATAACAACACCTTGAAACCAACAATCACAAAACTGCCCTTCACTATAGCCCAGAAGTATTTCAAACCTTTCTATATGCAAACCAAGAGCTCTCCAGTCAGCAGCCCTTCACTTCTGTATCACAACAGCTACTTGAACTCAGCGTTCCCTGTGCCTTGGAGGCATCATTCATGCTCTGCATATCCACAGGCAGTGGCTCTGAACGCAAGCACACAGCAGTCATGCTAATTCCTGAAACCATCAGATAATTGCACATATGCTAATCACCTGCCACGAGGAATTTATAACAACCCTTCTGGATAGGGGAAGTACCAGAAGCAAACTGCCGAAACTAGAACTAATTCAGCTTCCTCCTAACTGTGCCTTTGATAAAGCACTGAGTGAACATGCACTTGATCCATCTACGAGATGGAATGGATCTACAGGATAGTCTTCCTTCAACCACAGAACAAAGTATGAAGCAAGTGATCCAAATCACTAAAGACTATTCCTTAAACAGAAGCTTGGATCCAGCAACCAAGCCCCAAAATTCCTCTATTCATAAATCCTTCAAACACTTAATAATGCCCTTTCAAAATGTCTGAGCAACAGCATCTCACCTAAAACAATATTAAAGATAAACCAAAGAAATCAAACAGAATCACAGAGTCGATGGAAAAGACCTTTAAGGTTATAAAAAAACACACTGCAATTCTACTTCCTGTCTACTTGCTTGCACAAGCCACACCACACCTTCAAATGTCATGCTAGGAGGGGCCAGTATTAATCTTTACCTAACTGATCTAAGAACAGAAGTAATTTTCTTGGGTTTAATAGGAGCTAATATCTACAAATACTACGTTGATCATACGTTACTTATGTTGGAAGAGCATTCTGACTTTCACAGGAAATAAAGAGGAAGGAATAGAAGGTAGCTTACTCCTTAACTTTGTCCCTGAAGGTATTTCCTTTAGGAAACCATGTAATGACAGCATTTGTTCCTAAATCAAATTAAGGTAAAAAAAAAATTAAACTCCATCCCAGATATGTGTAGAGTTGAGATTTCAGTTGTATTACTTCTAACACTATGGCTTCCCTTTAGCATTCAATTCTGGAGAAACATTCAGCATAAAAGAAGGCTGTACAAACACTGTGGTACCCATTCTGCTACTTTGGAATTCTGGCAGATGACATTTAACAACACCTTAGTTATTCAGCCTACCAGAAATAGATTTATGCTTTTGATAGCTGAACTGAAATTAGTCTAACAGTCACCTATAATGAACCAGTATAGATTAATTGTAAGATATTTAGCACAAACATACTTGTTGCAAAACTGCATTCTTCCTAACACCAGAACAGATAAACAAAAAGACCTCTGTCTCCTACTCCTTGAACATCTTTCCTGCCTCTTTTTCTTCTAATGCTTGTTGGTGTTCTGCACGCACTTTGAAACATCTTACCTCTGTGATTATACACATATGAAGATAAAATTTAAAGCTCCAACTGAAAATAAGACTAGCTGGGATTAAGTTTGACTATATTTACTTTTACTAAACAAACTTCCTGCACCACCACAGAAGTATCCTTAACTCGAACCTTCAGGGACATAACCCCCCAGGAAAATAAATGTAAGTGTTGGAGGCAGGACAATACACATTACTTTGAGGATACTTAATGTACTTTGAAAACAGGAGTATGTAAACGAAAGTGAAGAGGTTTCACATTTTAAAACTTTTCCCTAGTGGAAGACTAAGTTATGACAACATGAACTTTATCTAAGGTTTGTCTTGCATATATTATGCAACTACAGTGAAGAATGAAAACAACCACCCACTCAACCAGCAGCTCAGAAAGAACAGCATGTGGCTTTCAGGAACGATGCTGACTCTCGACAGCCTCCTCTGTCAGAGGTGAGAGTGCTTTTCAGAGTGGCGTTTACACCGCCACACAGATCGGCACTGCGGACTCAAACCTTCAGGCCTACAGCTCTAACTCCACCGAGTTCCACTACCTGCGGGACGGCGGATGGGGCAGCGATTCCTCGATCCCCGCAGCAGCAGCCGGCAGCGCGCTCCGTGTCCCGGCGCAGGAAGTGGGGCCGCACCTGCGGGGACGTTTCACACGAGGAACGGCTGGAACAGCAGCCGCCCGCAGCCCTGCCCTGCAGCCCCAGCCCCGCACGGCTCCCGCTGGACGAGGCGGAGGAGCCGAGAGCGCAGCCCCCGCGGGACACGGTGCACGGCCGCAGGAGCGGCCCCTGCTGCGCCGCCAGACCCCACCCTCACCTGCAGCGCGGAGCCTGCGCAGCCTCCGGACCCCCGACCCGCGGCGGCCACACCCGCGCGGCCGGACACGCTCCGCCCCGGGGCGCAGGCGCAGAGCCCCCGTGTGTCTCCCCCCTCCCCGGCCCGGTAGGTTAGGCGATCACTCGGGCCCGGAGTGGCTCGGGGCCCGGCTGCGTAATGTCCGGCTCTCGGTACGGCGGGCTGCCCGGCCGAGCGGATGGCCTTTGCCCTTGTGTGCCCCCGAGCCCGGGCAGGGCCGCGGGGCGGAGCGGCTGCTCCGGAGGCGGGGGGCGGTGCTGGCGGCGGTGGCGATGGCGGTGTTTGTGGCGGCGCTGGCGCGGCTCTTCCGCCGTGGCTCCGCCGGCCTGGGGACGGCGCTCCGGCGAGAGGCGATGGGCGGCCCCTGCGGCCGGGGCCGGCTGGGGACCGAGGTAGTTGCGGTGCCGCTCGGTGCGGGGCAACGCGGCCGGTTCGGGACTTCTTGGAATGCGCTGCCCAGGGAGGTTGGGGAATCACCGACCTTGGAGGTGTTGAAGGGAAGACTGGACGTGGCATTCAGTGCCATGCTCTGTTTGACGTGGTGGGGTTCGGTTGTAGGTTGAACGGGGTAATCTCAGAGGCCTTTTCCAACCTAGTTCGCTCTGATTCCCACGGGGTGTGGCCGCCGCTCGCCCCCGCGGGGCCGCTCCGCCGGCATGAGGGAGGCGGGTGGAGGCTCCGGCATCGCGGGGCGTAGCGAAGGACTGCTTTGGTTGTGCGAAAACAGCCCTGGGCTCGCTTGAGCAATACGGGTTTGATTTTTGCTTCTAAACTTGTGTTTGCTCCGTATTTACGGTTTATATTCAGTCTAGTGCTGTGTTCGTGTTTTCGGGTGTAATCGCGCGCTTCTGTTGAATGTTCTTCAAATGTACTCGCTTGAAGTGGCGTTTTGTCTTACAGGGGTTTTTTAATATTTTAAAGTCTTCTCTTTGCTCAAAATCTGAAATATAACCAGTGATACAGACAAGAAAAACCTTTTTTATCTCGGAGTGATAATGTTCATTAATACCTGTCTTATGATCCTACACAGGTGCTTAGAAAAGGCCTTCAGAGGGGGGTTGTCCTTTCAACAGGGTCCTTTTTGGTTTATGAAGCTCATAAGCTGATTTCTGGCTTCGCTGAGGTTCATGCGAGCTTCAAAGGTAATATTTTCAAATTTTGAAATATGTTGGTTATTCTGATGTGAGACTTACAACTTTTAGTGCCAGAATTATAGCGGGAGATGGTGTAATGCTTTTGATTTTTTCCATTAAGACTGCATGCAGTATCATTTCATGACGAGATGCTTTTGAATTGGGTATGAGTAGTCTGGTAGCACTTCAACAAGTGATTATTTCAGGTGTCATGGAAAGCACATCTAGTCACTCATCCTGTCAGGGATAGAACACATGCACGAGGTGGATGATAACTGATTTGCTGTCCAATCTTTAAGTAACTCTTATTGAAAAGATATGGGTCTGTTAGGAATGCAGACCAAAACTTAATCTATTTCTAGAAGTTTCAACTATTTCATGTTTTCAGTATGAACACTGTGATTCCTGTTTAATCTAGTTGAGCAACACCAAGATAGCGCTTCATACAAAACTGAGAAATGTCTTCTATTTCTCTAACAGTAAAAAGGGGGAAGCAAAGCCTTGCTTCACTTACCGGAGAACAATTGAACAAATGGTAAAATGTCTTTTCACATCCTTTCAATAAGGATAGTCTCACTGCAGGAAGGACAGTAACAATATCTTAAAAGGGAATGTTGTTGCAGACTTAGAACTTGTCTGTCTACATAAGGATTTTCAGAGTCAGCCTGACTGAATGGAGAATGAGCATAAACTGGATGTGCGCTCACTGCATAGTTGAGGTAGTAGCCAGGTCAGGTAACCTGTTTCTCTGTGTCTCAAAAAGAGGAACATCTTAGATGTTTATGCAGATAGAAATAAAAATTCAGACAATAAATTTTTGAATGGATAAGGAGCTGTTTCATGTGCTACAGCAGAAGGAGCATCAGTGAGTAGATTTGAAATAGCTACTCAGTACACAAATAAGAAATAATAATGAATAAAGAATTCATCATTTGTCATGAGGAATATAAATAACACCACTTAATTGCCTTTGGTCTTTTCAGTGCTCCCACATGAATCTGACATTTACATTGCCAAGAAAAGCAATGCTAATGGGCCTTCTATACAAGACGTAATAAACATGGTGAAAATAAGGGTAAAATAGAAATACCTGAAAAATACTCTAAAGTAATAAAAGCATAATTTGCATAAAACAGCTTATGGGAGATGCATTCAGAAGTTTTGAGTTCTGATCATTTAGTCATTAGATACATTAGTAGTGTTCAGGTCAGCAAGCAAACATAATAGTTCAGTGAAGATTATACTGAAGATGTACCACAAAGCTCATTTTGGACACTAAAATCCAGAGTCCACATAGATTGTTATCTTATCTTTGAAAGGGTTGAAAGAAGACATTTAGAGACAGCAAGGTTAAAAATTATCCAGAATGCACTGATTTATATTCTAGGATCTTTTTGAAATGAAGAGGAGGCTTTTGTGTTCAGTAGCCTTCAATGTTTTGCTTCTTTTGTAAAGAAAATGTGCTGCCTTTAAATGTGGCTACCATATTTAGTAGGTAACTTGAAAAAGGAAACCTTATAAACATGATTAATTTTTTTGAAAGGGGTTAGAGCTTACGTTTGACTTCTAAGTTTGATCATGGACCCAGGCATAATACCAAAGAGACAATAAGCATAGGTAGAAGGTCCGTAAAAAATTAGACAAGGTTTTTGACATAAATGGTAATTTTTTAATGCTTTAATGTTGGAAGAAGAGTAAACTCGAAGTTTGTTCTTCTCCTGTACAGTTACGTACATCAACAAAATTACCTATCTGCTTCCCTTTGGGTATTTTTCCATCTAATTCCATCTTTTCTCATGCTATAATCTTCTATAGTGTGGTGTTTGATAATTCTCTTTCCTATATGCTGTTCCAAGTACTATATTAATTTATGTATTATTATATTCATCCAGTTGTGGAAATTATATTCCCCCACCACTGTTGTGTTTCAGAGTATTTTCTAGAATAAGAAAGTCTCGTAAAAATAATGCTACTTAGTTCATAAATTGATACTCTAGAAAGCCAGTTGTGATTTTCAAAATTATTTTTGCTTTTAGTATCTTGAACACATGGGAGTTTCAGTAGGTGAATTGCATTTTTTGGGCTTGTATTTGGGAAAATCCTAAGGACTTCAGTGTGAAAACCTTTAAGCAATGTTTTGTTTTGGCTTGTGAGTAAATAATGGGACCCACTCAAACTGCAGTAATATTCTGGCTAAACTGTGGCGCCATATTGAGAATGAAGAATATTTTTAAAAGTTGGGTTTTTTTCATTGCTATTGTAAGATTTAAATTCTCTACATATACTAATGAAGGGGTTTTGTTGCTCTCAACTCTACTTTACTTGCCCTCCTGGTCCATTTTCCATACTTTATTCTTCTTTTCTGCTGTTTTCACATAAGTTAAAAAGTAACTTATTTGTAGTAGTCTGATGCACTGAGAAAGACACCCTGGACTGTTAAATCTGTTCAGCATCCAAAGCTGTGTTGCTGAAAGCTGTTGTAGTTTCACTAGAGAGGCACTGATTGTCATCCTCGTTGTGCATTGTACGTCTTGCTTACTCAGTCCTGCTGTAAGTTGTTTGCAATGATGGCCTAAAAATGAGCTACATCATTTTCAGCTAGGTTGTCCTGATCTAAAATGTTTTGGTGGTAATGTCCTAATTAACTATAATTTGTTCTTCTGTCTCCACAATTTTAATTCCTTCCTAAGTGGAAGATGTGATAGAACAAGCAGACTACCTGTATGGGAGTGGAGAAACTGAGAAGCTGTATCGGTTGCTGGTTCAGCATAAAAATAGGTACTTCACTGCCTTGTGACACTACTGTGGCTTCTTTTCTGTGCTCTTCTGTATCAGTTTTTCAACTAATAGTCTCACTGTGGAATGCTGGAGAACCTATTTTTCACCCTTATGGAGTAGGAAAGAAGGACTTGTGATCTTTTTCCTCCTAATGGAAAAATGAATGAAGGAAGAGCTGGTAGTTGTAGAAAGTGAGGGTTAACCCTCAAGGTTTTCAGTCCTGCTTGTTTGTTTTGTTACTCTAAAAATCCCTTAAAATATACTGCAAAAATCCTGAAAGACTTTAAAGTCTCTATTAAATTAGTAAGCCAAAACTAAAATGGTAGTTACCTAAAGTATAATGAAGTGTAAGCAGTGTTACATAACAATATGTTACCAAAATAAAACTTAAGATCCTTTAGCTTTGACTATAACCTGCCATACACCATTTGATATGGTGATATAAATAAATCACATAAATACACAGATTTATGTGCTGGTGGTATGGCTCATCTGTTTTTTTTCAGTGTTTTTCTAGGAAGGATTTAATAATTTAAGTACAATTAGAGGGAAAAAAAGATGCATAATGTTTTAAGTATTCCAAGTAGACATCAATACAAATCAGCAGAGTGCATCTAGCTAAGAACAGAGTAGCCCTCCTTTTCCTTCTGGTGTTTTGAGTGGTACCATTGGGGTTTCTAAATCTGTGGGGTTTTTTTGAGAAAACAAAGATCTTTCCTGCAGATGTGTTTGCTTTGCAGACCAGAATGGCAGAGCAAAGGTATTGTCAGACAGTCTGTAATGGTGGGCTTTCGTTTGCTGTTTGGTACCTTGGGGTTGTACATAGCATAGCATGACAGATGATTCACTGTTGTCTTACCACCCACTTGAGATATGCTTTGAAAGACTCCTTTAAGACCTTTGCTTTGTTTCCAATTGCTTTAAAACATCAATGTTTCTGTTCCTAATTAGTGATGATGCAGAGTTGTTATGGCGGCTGGCACGGTCGTCACGGGATCTGGCTCAGCTTGGTAGTACTTCTGCAGAGGAGAAGAGACAACTGACATATGACTCCCTTGAGTATGCAAAAAAGGCACTTGAAATAAATGAATCAAATTTTGCAGCACACAAGGTGAGCCGTGCAAAATAACTGAAATCTTGTTTGTTGATTTCTGCTTATAGAAAACAGAACAAATGTCATTGTGCTGTTTTAGCAAACTTCAGCATAATTTATCTTTTCAGTTGAGAATGAGTGAGACTTCTAGTTCTTCCTAATGTTTTTGGAAGATCTGAGTTCAGACTTTTCCAGGGGAACTTCCTCTAGGGAAACAGAAACTGATGCAGTGTGTGCAGGACCATGGAAAGAGGTGACTGATCAGGGTGATTACAGCTGATGTAATTAGCTCCTCCTGCCCTGATGTAGGCTTAAAAATGTTGTACATCTCACATTCAGCATGCTGTTCCTGGGCTTTGTAGAGTTTCACTGGAAATACTTCAGGCCTTGGCTTCATTCTGCCCTTTTTTTTTTTTGTGCTGCTTTACTCACAGGCAAAGAGGTAGCAAAATGTTGCCTTGGCATCTTGGATCAGAAGAGGATGTTTATTCCCTTACACATGAAAACCAGCAGCTTGCTCTGATATTAATTCAGTTGTTCACAATAAACACCTACTGCTTGTTGTCATCTGTGGTGGTGGCAGCTGTTCTGGTTGCAAGCTTTTTAAAATGTACTATTAATATAGTGCTCTGTTAAATGTTTTGGTTTTGTTTTTTGAATTACAGTGGTATGGAATTTGCCTCAGTGATGTTGGAGACTACGAAGGAATCAAGACTAAAATTGGAAATGCTATTGTCATCAAAGAGCATTTCCAGGTAATGCAGCTTTTTGCATATGACAAGATTAATGTGTCCAATATGTAGATTGTGTGACAGCTGCTAACTGAGTTTTGGTGAAAAACCAAAAGTGTACTTCTGTTCAGACTTCCTAGTTCACTTTGTTCTTTGGGTTACTGTGACATATGCTCCAGAAATGCCCCAGAAACAAGGAGTTCAAACTCTCTCCTGCAGTAAACTACGTTGCTTTAGAAGGGAGTCTTGAAATAGCTGAAGTGCTTTAGACACCTCTTAGGACTAGATCAAATGTAACTGATATTGAGAAATGGCTGTGTGGCTGTCCTTTTAACTGTGGATTATGTAACAGTAAAGGACAAATACTGGAGAAGATCATGGACTACTAATTTTATATCACCAGAGATTATATCAAAATCTGAACATGCCAAGTCTCAAATGCAACTTTTAGTAACCTACTAAAGAGAAGTGCTTAGACATCTGTCAGTGTCATCAGATTTTTGGAGCTGAGCTGCTTTAGTTGTACACTGAATAAATAGTGTATTGCCTTGAAATTCTACACACTATCAGTCTGGTTTAATTAACAGTAGGATAACAAGTTTTAAATATATTTTAATCCACATATTAGAACAACTTCTTCACATGTTGTGTTGCTTTTTTCTCCCCTCACCAGAGAGCCATTGAACTGAATCCAAAAGATGCTACAACAATTCATCTTATAGGGATTTGGTAAGATGTATTTTCAAACTAAAGTTAGCACATGGCAAAGAAAAATGCAACAGTTTAAGATACCTTGCATGAATTGCAGAACTACTTGGAATAATTTAGAATGTGCTTGTAATTGATACAAGCATGAAAACATACTGAACAGATATAAGACATCATGCCTTGAAACAGTCTAGCTGTTAATTCTTATGCAGTTCAAAAAGATGAAAAATAATTGTTCGTTTAATTTATTTGTATGGAACTATTAAAAATTCATTTTGCAGTCGTTAAGTTAGCTACATAGAATCCAAAGTGGGCATCAGTGATAGTGAGTAGTGCTCATTTGTTCTGGAGTACGTGAATCGAGTCAAAACTCAACACTGAATTTACCTTGAATTTCAGTGACAGCTGCAACTTATTACAATCTGTGATAAACTATCAAAAGTGAGATGTATTCCGAAAATATTTCTGTTATTATCTGTCATGATACAGTATTTTAAAAGTTATGTTAAATAAAGGGAGCTTATATATTATGTATTAAACAAAAATGGTTGAAATTTAATTTACTTCTCAGTGAAAATAGTACTAAGAATTACTGTTACATAGCAGGCAAATGGACTGGAAATAGAACTTTCCATACTAACCAGGGTATTCTGTGTAAGTGGTGTGATGGAAAGCAATATAGTTTATGTGTTAGTGAGAGGCTCCAGACAGCACTTTTGGTTATTTGCTTGAAAAAGACCAAAGGTGTTACATTGTTTTACAGGAGATTTCTATTGTAAGATTGAGAGGTTGAAAAGAAAGAAAGGCAATGTATTTTCACCTTAAAAATATATTAAAAACCACAGTCAATTTCTCTGTCATTTTTTTTGACTCCTGAGTATCGGAGAAAATGACAATCTACTGCTCCAGAGGTTTTTACTAGTTTAGAAACTTTTTTTTTGGCATCCACCATTCATTCCCACATGATGTAAGAATTGCTATAGTCCAGATTTCTAAGCATAAGTATATGCTCCCAACTGACTAAGCCACAGGGTCCATTTTGAGATAGGAAGCTTGTTCTGAAAAGTACTTAAGACATTGTTCCTAAAGAAAATTAGAAAAGATGATCAGAAATGTGCAATTAATACTGCTTTTGGCTCTAAAATATTCCCATGTTGTATATTTAAATGTACTCATTGCTGAATTCCAGAGCCATCTTGATCTAAAACTGGCATTTAGTATCAGCCAGTTCTTGAGATTTTTCTCCTTTCTCTTTCTTATCTGTCCTGGACTGAATCTCTTTTTGATTAGGCACATCTAATGACACAATTTCAACTCAGACTGTGTATTCCATGTCTCGCCCCCCTCTCCTCCAAACATTTACAGTTATTAATTTTTCACCTCCTCTAGAATGCTCTATTTTACACAGTGAGTAATAATTGTAATCTCATCATGGGAGGCTACTAAAGTGAATAGCATTGTTTAATGTTTACACCCAGGATGTTCTGTGCACTTGAAATGCTTCAATAAAGCTGTTTAATCCTTCCAGCACCAATAAGATAGGTGACTGACTGATTGATTACCTGTGTTATTTAGTAGATAAAAAACAGCATAGCATGGCTTAGCCTAGAACACAGTGGTTTGATTCTTGAATTTATTTTCATTCTTATAGATCAGAGTCTCAGGAATGTACTGCAGATCTACTTTGTATTAATAATTGAGAAAAGCAAAGTAGTGTTGAGGTAAGGCAATGACATTACTCGGTTGTGCTGTTTTTGCAAATACATTAGAACAAAACACACATAAATCATTCAAGCTCAAAATCTGTCTCATGCTTAGTAATTGTCCCAGTTTTAGCTAATGTAGTTAGTTCCCAGTAAAACACACACCAAAACTTCTTTAGTAGCAGCTTCAGACATCTTGTTACTTTCTTGTACAGATGTGAGAACGTGCTTATAGAACTTGCAGTGTGTCTGCAGTTTTGACTCTTGGAATCAACAATTATGACATCCAGTTTTTATGTCCAACAACAATTATGAGACTGTTGCTCGAAAACAAGAGAAATGTGAATTTTAGATACAAACATGTCTTTTTGCTTCAGGTGTTACTCCTTTGCTGAGATGCCATGGTACCAAAGAAAAATAGCTGCGACGCTGTTTGCCACACCACCAACCTCCACATTTCAAGAGGTACAGTATGAAAATGTTTTCGCAGATTATTATTCCCCCCAGAAAGCTAATGATAGGCTTTTTACTTATTTTCCTGACAAAGCTGGCCTCTGCTTATGGAATAAGCATAGAGTTGTGAGTTTACAACTGTCAGTAATAAAATGAGAATATAACAGGACAGTAAAGGATATCTAAAAACATAAAAACCTTCCATTTTCTTCAGCTTTATTATGATGATGATTTCTATTATTTATAAATTGCTACAAAGAAAAAAAAACCCAACCAAAGAAACAACTAGCACACACAGAATAGTGAAAATTATTTCATGTAGTTTGTGCAATAGAAAATAATAAGCTATAAGCTATATGTAACTTAGTTTGTATTTACTGTCATGCTCTGTTCCAGATAACTGTCTGTACTAGTCCAGTGCTGATGATTTATACAGTGGTGTTATGCCATGTACTTATTTTCTAGCTCTAATATAATTTGTCTCCTTATATTAAATGCAAAAAGCAACAGCTTGCTTTGTTACTTAAGATGAACAAATACCCTTTCATTCTCTGGCCACATATGGTGTGGAGTTTTTTCAGTTGAAAGTAGTTTTCTTCATCTTTTCTATGAAGATTTCTGCTGTTGTACACCCTAAAACATGCTATCCAGATGTTTATCTTTTAAAATAGTGTGTCTAAACCAGTGTTTGTCTAAACCAGTGTGGATCTTATTTAAACACCCGTACATTTATAGAAACTTGACAATACAATTGGTAATAGAAAAGTTTGCTGCAGCTGTTTTAATCTTTGTTTGTTTAGAGCAACCAATAACTGTTTTGTTCTCTTAAAGTGCGGGGGCAGGAGTCACTAGAAAGTAATTGTAGAAGACTGCTTGCTGTTACACAGAAGGCAATTTAAGAGCTGATTGAAAAAGAAAGAAAACTTTTTAATGGAATGTCAAGCTTGTAAGTTTTGCTGAAAAAACACTCTCAGAAGAATACAGAGTGTCAGCCAGGATTTCAAATACTACCAGAATCATGCCAGTCCCAGCATTCAGTTCTGTAGCACTTAAAAGTCGCTGAAGAAGTAAACTTGTACTGCTAAGACTTCTGCAGTTTCAGTACAAAATCTGTTTTGTAGATATGTCCCCACTTTCAAGTTCTGTGAGAGCTTTTTCCCTCCAACTAATACCATTAGGAAAAGGTAGGGATGGACTGAAATTTCATATATGCTGGATGGGAAACTAGTTGAAAATGTGTGGATATCATAGATCCACACATTTTCATAGGAACTCCTTCTTCAGGTATGTGCATAAGGCTGTAATTTGACTATTGTGTTGAGTTTATTCTCCACTTTAATGAGCACAACTTTGTCTTTTACAGGCTCTTCGTTACTTCCACATGGCAGAAGAAGGTAATACTTGTGACTTGTTTTGACTGAAAAATATCTGTTAGGATTGATGACTTTTCAGTAAAACTCTAGCTGTCAATATCACCTTAATTACTGTAGCCACCAAACCCAAAACAGTAGCATATGATCAGCTGATAAACGTGGTGGGCCAGTCAGCACACTGCGCTGTTACATTGGAACATTTTATCAGAGATACTTAAAAATATGTTGCACACTTTAAAAAGTATGTTACACACCTAGTATACACCACTTACAGTGTAACATGAAGGTTTTTTTCAGAGTAAGTATTAAAGTGAAATTTGTACCTTCCTGAGAATAAAGTACTCTTCCCCAAGGAATTCAACTGGAGTGCAGGGGGGCAGAAGAAATTAAAAAAGGGAATTCTGTGTTACTTTTTCAGAATTTTCTTAGAATTCAAAAGTTCTCTGTTTTCTAAATAGAAAATAGAAAAAGTAGAATTTTTATTATTTCAGAAGGTATTATGATCAAGAGTGCCAACCTGACAGTTAAACTGTCCACATGATATAAAATAAAAAATGAACATGTTATTTCTCCAGGAGTGAAGCCATAAGCAAAACTGACTAGCTGAAAGATAAAGGAAGACAAGGGAAGACAGTGTTCTATGAAAGATTTGTACATAGTTAAATCAGTGAAGTTCAAAGGAAAAGCTCATAGTGTGTCTTCCCCTGGGTGTCAAGTAATGCAGCTGTGAACTGGAACAGTGAACTTCATCTCAAAATTTGCCTCCAAAACACCTCCATATGTTTTGAAACCTTACCTTAAATCCAGCAGCAGGGAGAGCCTTTGCTATAAGTATGAACAGTAGACAAGACTACTCTTTAATAATGAATGATGCTTTATAAAAGCAAGCTTTAAATCTTTCCTTAAAAAATGTTTTGTGTAGATACAAATAGTTTTGTTTTCTTCTGTGCAGCAAAAACTAAGCTGGTATCTGCATGTGCTAGGAAATGTGCCCTATTTCCCTTGCCTTTACCTGCTAAGCTGGTTGCATTGCGTGTTGTATGTGCTAGGTCCAGAGAATCCAAAACCTGCAAAGCAAAGCTGTTATGCCTTAAGCTCACTGCTTTGCTCTTTGTGAGGAATCCAGTGTTATTTATTACATTAATTAACAAGCTGCTAGTTAGTATAATTGCTTATGAGACCAAAATCTAGCAAGTGAAAGTTTTACATTGGCTTCCTTCTGATCCAAAGCCAAACTACTCTGTTTTCTGAAACAAGTACCAAAGTATAGTATATAGTATCAAAGTATAGTATGCTGCTAATTCTCATCTAAAGATTTTCATACCTGTCTCTATGCAGCTGATCCAAATTTCTACAGCAAAAATTTGCTCTTTTTGGGGAAAACATACTTGAAGTTAAACAATAAGAAGATGGCTCTTCTGTGGTTAAGCAAAGCAAAGGAGTATCCTGCACAGACAGAGGAGGACAAACAGGTAGGAAGTTAAGAATTGTAATAGTACAATCATATATTGTACCCAACATGTATGACATCATGGCAGTGGAATGTTTTATAAAATTAACTCAGAGGAAATTATAGTTTAGCACCTATAATTCAGAATCACATCAACACCAAAAAATTCTAGTATGTTACCAGCCACCTCTGAAAACAGTGGTTGGAAGTAATTTTGTTTTAGTCATAGTAGAAAACTGTTATCCTTTCTTCTTCATGGTAGTTTCATATTGCTAACAACAATCCAGCCTTAGCTGTGTTGCTGAAGTTCAGGCAGGCACCTGCACTAGCCGGTTTCTATGTGAACACAGATTGACCTTTCGTATGCCTGAAATGGGTAAGGTAGGAATCACAGTTTGGAATAGCTAACAATCATGTGAACACAAGGAAGAAAAGACTACAGATGTACCAAACCTTAACATTGCAGTCCTTCCTAGGCCCCTAGGGAGAGATTCAGACAATCTGAATAAAACAAATTAAGGAAATGTGTCTTGGACAGCAAATCTAGCAAATGCTAGATGACATGAGTCACTTAATTACCCTTTGAAACTGCACAGAAGGATTCTGGTTTGGAGGGTAGGTATCTGCTTCCTACATAAACATTTCTAAGTACTTCCAGGAGAGGTAATCCATTAGGTTTGTTCATACCTGGTAATGCATTCAGTATAAACCAAAGCAGGTGAAGTTACCTTTCATAAACAATCCTGTTAACATCAGGAGTAACAAAGCCTCATTTCCAATTCATTTTTCTTATGGTTGATAGACTTCTATTTCATTTAGCAGTAAGCTGCAGTTGAGATGCACATTCTGAATGTCCATACAACACTCTGAATGTCCTAATCATAAGAAATAACTTTTGGTAGGATTTTGCATTTCACACCTCAGAAAAAACACTACTGAGGTAGTGTTTCAGAATCCCTCTGTAGATGCTCTAGTCAGCCTCAAACTGTTTCTTCCAAAAGTGAGTTCCTTTAGTAACATCTTTCAGTGGAAATATGAGTGTTACATTCCTCCAGTGCCTTGCAAAATGTTTAGCAATTTAATAGCCTAAAGGAGTAGTGGTCTCAGGTGTGTGTGAAATTGGTCAGTTCTTCTGACAGTTACTAGTAGCTGGAGGCACACTTGAAACCAGTGATCCCAAAAACTTGTCTTTCTTTAGGAACCATACAAAAAGTACAGTGAGAAGTGAATTCTGTGCAGTAGCCAAGTTGTTAAACCGCTGATCTGCTTCAGCTACTTGTGGCCTCCCAGTACATCTATTTCCTAGTATCTTAGAGGGGTGCAGAGCTGCTGAACTGAGAAAGGTGGTATTCTGCCCGTTCTCTGGGTGAATGTGTACAATGCAGAATTCATTGGGAATTAGACTTGATAGTCCACTATGAAGGAAACTGGCCTGTGCAAAGACATTTGAATTCTTGTCTCAGCATAACTAGGTTTTCTGAACATTTACCGCAGATACTCAGAGGTATCTGGCCTACACTGTGTGCATGGCTTGCTATGTCAATACCAGAAGTTTGTTGGGCTGGAGGTTTTTATGTGGTTTGAGGAGGCAGGAGAGGGTGTTGAGAATTTTTTGCTGTTTTGTATGGTTTGTTGTTGAGGGGTGTTTAATATGAATGTTAGAGATCATATTAAAATTTTGTTAGGTTTTAACCAGAAACCTTAGGCAAACAGAGCCTCAGAAATGGTCTTGCACTTCTTAGTTGCTATCCAGAGTGTTGAAAATCCTAGGTTGGTTGGGTATGGTCAGAGGTGGGACAGCTTCCTGCATGCTGCTATTGGACTGTAGCAAATCAAGAGCTAGTATCTGTATTCAACAGAAATAAACTTCATTTATATAGTAAATGAATTACACTGAAGGCACTTAAGTGTTTTATTCCTATTCATGTTTCAAGTATTGAGCATCTTGAACTACAGAAGAAAAATGACTACTCCTAGGAGTGTTCTGAATTTACACAACTGCAGTGAAACATTTGGGTGCTTGTGAGGGAAGTTTTGCTAGAAGAGCCTGTAACTGGCACTGTTATGTTACATTTATTTCTTTCAGGTACAGAAAGAAGCTTTGGAGCTGCTTAATTCTATATAAGAAGAAACAAGATAATGGGAATTCAGTGCTTCAGGTTTGAGCAGCATAGGAAAAGCCCCAAATACTACTTTGGTTTATTGAAGCTGTTAATCAAAGTATAGCCCAGACCTTCTATCTCCCTCTAATTTCTATTAAACTCTGAACTGGAAGATCTGTTTCATTATGTGATCCTGTTTGTTGATTTACACGGGAAGGAAGGGGGCTTCATTCACAAGCAGGGTCTATAGTTAGACAGAAAAGGCTGGGAGAGTGATTGCATGGATTTTTAATTAAGTTTTTTACACTTCTAAACTACAAGTTATTTATGAGGAATAACAAGAAACATGACTAGCATGAGTTTAAAGAAAGGAGGGACAAGGTCATGACATAATTATAATCCTGAAATTTTTTCTACAGTGTTTTCCTGTGAGGTTCAATGGCCTTCAAGAGTAATAGATGCTCCTACAGATTTATCATTAAGGCTGCACATATTAATTTCAATACTCTTAAATGTTGGGGTCTCCTCCCCTGCCATGGAGCCCTGGGAGATGGGCCCTGGGGGGGAGACACGGGGTCTCCCTGCCCCTGGTCAGTCTCATTTCCCATTGGTTGTTTTGTGTTCCCCTGTGTGGCCAAGGACCCTCGGGTCCCGTGACTGCGGGGTTCCTGAGCTGAGCCCCGACCATGCAGCTGGAGAAATAAACATCTCTGAAACATCTACCACGAATCTGTCCATATATACTTCGCTTTCCATGGGACTCCTGGTTTGAAATATGCTTGTTGCAGTAATCCCCACTGCAACAAACTGGTGGAGGAATGCGGGCAGGACACCGATCCCTGAGGAAGATCCGTGAGTAAAATAATCACTCTAGACCTCTCTCTTCTCATCTTGGTTTGGATATTCTCTCTGGACTATGGAAGAATCGTGGGAAATGGGGCTCTCTGAGCCACAGAAAAAAACGTATCTAGAAGTAAAAGGAATCCTTGAACAACAAAACAAAAAAGTAATGCAACCGGGAGATCTAGAACATTTCTTCATCTGGCTTTTCAAAAGGTTCTCCGATATTTCTCGAGACTTACTTTTTGATATCGAACCTCCTGTATCTTGTGAGGGGTGTTTCTGGGACGAGATATGGGATAAAGTATGGGATCAAAGAGAAGCTTTCCGTGCATACCTTATAATCAGTGAAGCTCTTGAGGAGCATTTGTACGGTCCCATTACCCCTAAAGCAGAGGATCATACTTATCCCGTGGCCGAGATCGCGCGGCCGCCATCCCGGGAGCACATGACTGCAGCCGTGCCGGCGGAGGTGCCTGTGCTGGATGCGCCCGGCCCCCTCGGGAGCACGCACCTTATCGCAGACCCCATCCCTGTCTCGGGGTCCCCGGCCACGCGGCCGCGAGTGAGGGAGCGATGCTGCAGGCGCCGCGGGTGCCGTGGGCCACGAGCAGCCAGGAACCGGGCATCGGCGTGGCAGGCCGCTCTGAGCACACGGCTCGGAGAGCCCTGCGGAGGGAGAAGCGGCGGTTTCCACAGCGACACGAGAAGCCGCGCAGCGCCGAGCCGGAACCGGGCCGCTCTCAAAGCAGCGTGGAGTTGGCGGAGCGGAACCGCTCACAGGGCACGGAGCCAGCGGCGATGGCAACGCGGGGCCGCGCAGAGCCCAGACACGCCGGAGCAGCGCCGCTCGGAGAGCGCGGAGCAGCCGCAATGCGGAGGCCCAGCCGAGACGTCGGAGTCGGCGAGGCGGCGGCCACGCGGGACCAGCAGCCACGACAAACACGCAAGCACGTGATAGGAGAAGTTATAGCCACAAAAGTCACAGGAACTGTGAAATGGTACAATGTAAAAAACAACTATGGATTTATAACATGAGATGATACAGGGGGAGATCTATTCATCCATAGAACTGCCATTAAAAGGAATAACCTTAAAAGTTACCTGCAAAGTGTAGGAGATGGGGAAGTTGTACAATTTGATATAGTTCAAGGAAAGAAGGGTTTACAAGCAGCAAATGTTACTGGGCCTGGAGGTATTCCAGTCAAAGGCAGCTGTTATGCACAAAATTATAAACAATATCCATCCCAGCAATTTCCCTACCCACAGCCTACTTCCCCCTTTTACCCTATACCCAATATGAACCCCTTCCTAAGTTTACCCCATCCCCAGTTTATTCCTAATCCGTTTTTCACCCCATGGCTTCCCTATACAATTCCCTTTCCCTACAATTCCTCTCCGATGCTGAGGGGGGGGATGAAAAGAGGGAGGGAAGAAATTAAACCCTCTCCTGCCTCAGTTTCCCCACAAAGCATGCCCGGAGAGTCCTGTCTCCCTTCTGTCAGCCCTAAAATGTTCCACAGAATCTGTTTGGACATTTAAAGACTCAGGAGGGTGGCTTGTTTTGTCTTGAAACTGTTCTTGTTATCCAGTCATTTTCATTCTCCTTTTATTAAAATAAAACGGGTGAGATGTTGGGGTCTCCTCCCCTGCTGTGTGGCCCTGGGAGATGGGCCCTGGGGGGGAGGCACGGGGTTTCCCTGCCCCTGGTCAGCCTCATTTCCCATTGGTTGTTTTGTGTTCCCCTGTGTGGCCAAGGACCCTCGGGTCCCGTGACTGCGGGGTTCCTGAGCTGAGCCCCGGCCATGCGGCTGGAGAAATAAACATCTCTGAAACATCTACCACAAATCTGTCCATATATACTTCGTTTCCACGGGGCTCCTGGTTTGAAACATGCTTGTTGCAGTAATCCCCACTGTAACACTTAAATGCTAAGTGTTTGACTTTGCAGAAAGTGTTGTGGTTTAAAATAAAAAACGAAGGAAAAAAAACAGTAGGGAACATCTAAGAAAATCCCTTTATGGGTGATATCAGCATGTGCAGTGAGAAGCTTTCTGATGATTTAGTGGCTGTAAATGTTTTCTGGGCACACACCGTTTACCCTAGACTGTCACCACAGGATGAATACACACTCCCAGTACATCAGAAAGGAACTACTGTGTGGAAGCGTATGAACTTCTGTTTGTAGACATAAAACTTTCTTCTTGGTCTTTCTACTATGTTGGCAGGAATTTTCACCAGAAACACGAAGTAACGTAAGTTAGGTGTCTAGCCAAACAATATATTCCAATTACCCAAGAGAAGAAGAGGACCAGATAATGAAGAAATGGTAGGCAATCAATTACATGTGGTATTGTCAGTACAACAGTCTAGAAAAAAATTGATTAGAAATACCTAATGGTTGCTTTACTAGGAAAGGGTATTGCAATCTATAGGAGGAAGATGAAGAAGAGCATAAATTGCTTAGACTAACAAACCAAGACTGAGCTAAGTCAGTAGTAAAAAATCATGGTTGAGAGAGAATCTGGGGCTTGAATTAAAGCCTGATGTCACAAAAGTACAGTTAAAACAGGGTTTTCTCAACTACCATAAAGTTACTATTTTTCTATTAGTAAAGCTTCAGAATGAAGTCCTCTATGTCACAGTGTCTCAGGATGGATGATACAGTGTTTGAGAATTTTCTGCATTCATGTTCTACAGAAACATCTGCCATACAGAGAGTTTCTTCTGTTAGCTTTGTGACAGAGGCACCTTTACTTAGGTGCCTTGTGCGGCAGCAGAAAAAGGAAGAATATCCACGTACTGAGTAACAGCTGTGGAGTGTGTAGTGAAAAGCATCTGAGTTGCAGGAAGAAAGGAACCAACAAAACCCATGAACTACACACCAGCTCCTTCAAATAGTATTACCTCACTGGTTCCCTGGTCAGACCTCCAGCCATTGCTGCCTTCCCTCTTTTTGCTGTTTTACTCACTCCCCCCAAATATAGGTGAAATATGCAGAATTCAAATGGGAAAAGAAAAAATTACAACATAGTCTTACTGAAATTCCCAGAAAATTCAATTACAGTACATACATGCACACAGGTATATTAATTTTGCTTTTTTTTCCTCTGTAGCCAGGAGGTTTCAGTTAGTCCAATTCACAGACTTAGTCTGTGACCAATTCATAGTCAAATTCATGTTAGTCATACACATGTACAGAAAGCTACTGGGTTTGGTTTTTTCTTGCTTACTAATCCTTATCCCCAGGAAAAACTAGTGCAGTTATGAGACAGCTAAAGTTACCAAAACAATGAAACAACTACATTCTTGTGATGTGCTGTCTTTTTTATTTTGTTCAGTTACTCACAGATTCACAAAATTCAGCAGTTGGTAGTGGGTCACCAAGTCATTCATTAGTGCAAATTCATTAACTGTGACATTTAGCCCTCCTTGTCTTTTAGGCAAGTGACACACACTCCTGGTGCCTGGCCTTTGACCTTCTTGGTTTGTTTTCTTAAACTTCCTCCATTCTAATCAGCAAAAGTGATAATTTAAGTGGATTTGCACTTCAAACGAATTCAGTGCTATATAAAAATGGTTTTGCAGAAGATATTTGGTGATGTATGAAAAACCCTCAAAGTGGTGGAAATTTTTGAAGCTCTTACAGAAGAGTTCATGTAAGACAGCCGTCTGTTGGGCCTGCTGCACCACTGCTGTGACCAGAGCTCTGTACAGGTACAGCTCCAGTGTAAGCTGTGCATATTGAATACAAAGCCTCGAGACAATCCCGTATGTAGAAAAATAAATTTCTGGCAGAATTCAGCTGCTGTATTGGAAAGATACATGAACAGATATAGCTATTTTTTCCACATGTACACTTTTAACAGTGCAATATGATATGTTAACACAAGTGTGTTGAATTGTATTCTAAAATCATTTTAATGTGTGTACAAAATTCTGTGTAATTTAAATGTAATGGAATTTACAGATAATATTTAAAGCATATTACAAATGGTGATTTAAAACATTTTTACGCTAAAATAAGGAAGCACAGTTTGCTAAAAGTAGCATTTAATATAATTCACATGAATAAGGTGTTAAATTTTAGTACTTTTTTAAACACATCTTTGCAGTTCAGCAAATACATGCCAATAAAATGCCAATAAAACTTAATTTTAAAATGCTTTTATATTATTGTGCACTTAGGACAAACCTGACCTACATAGAAGGATGACAGGTTTTAGATGTACTTCATTCAAGTACATCTAAATTGCTGTTATGAACTTTAGAGAAATGAGAGTATTTAATACTAAATATTTTTATCTGTGCAAAGCTTAAGTAACTTTCATTTTATTTGAGTTTACTAGATCCAGTATCTGAAACTGAACATGAACACAGAAAGCAGCAAAATTCACATTAACTTTTGTATACCCTTACAGCTCAGTTTACATTAATATAACTCTACAACGTTATAAAAAGGACATGATGGATTGAAAAGGGAAACCAAATAAAACAAAACAAAACAAAACGCCTGCAAGACACCAGACCAAGAAGATAAAGGGTAGTATTTTCTCTTTTATTATTTTTTCTTTGAAGATTACCTAACATCCTCGTGGTAATAACCCAAGGTACTATGTAAACAAATTTCAATGCTGCTCAAATGAATTAAAATACTCTGTTCAGCTCCTGCGGTAAGTCAGAACAGTGGCACCAATTCCTTTCAACATTAAATCACATTCATCTCATTGTACATGACTCTTGTGCAAGTAGTAAAGGCTTTATTCATGACCTTGGCTACATCAGTAAGGAGGGATATATCAGCTATTTATGTATTTAAAAAAATTAAACTGACAGAAAACAGATTCTGTCATCTCAAATACCAGCAGCATCTTTCTACATATTTAGGATACGTTTGGCCTAAGCCTTTAACGCCTTTTAGAACAGCCATGCAGTAAAACAAACTTGGAGATGTTTCTTAAGAGAACACTGAGCAGTTTAAACATTTTTCTGAATGATAAAGCCAAGATAAAGCAAATCCAGGCCCTTTCAAATGGCTGCAACTTTTCATACACTTAAAGCTCTATAAAACTAGAGCTCATTAGTATATATATTTATATTTTTTTATATATATATTTTAAATAAGTCTCTTGTCTGCTTTCAAAATTTATGGAGGGGTTTTTCTGGTCTTTTGAAAGGGCAATAAATAAAAGTAGAAAAGGCTGAACTGTTTTGCATATATTTGTGGAAGAACGGAGAACAATTAAACTTTTAGAGTTCCAGAAAGATCACTGTACAGAACAAAAAGCTTATATACAATTAAGTGTGCAATTTTAGTTGGCTGGGCCTTTTATTATGCAAGAGATCCTTTTTGACTAGAAGCCACTTCTACTCTTGTCCAAATCCCTCAGTTTCTTCAATGGCAAAGAGCAACTTCTCTTTTAGTTGTTCATAGCTTTTATATGGTGGCAAATCCAAACGATTAAAACTGAGCAAAAAGAAAACAGAATTTTGTTAAGTTTATCTAAATCCCATGTAAAACTCTACAGAACTCCACTGTTATAGTAGAAGTTATAAATGTTCTGATCTAACAATTGGAAAAAAAGAAATAAAAATCAGCACTATCTCACTGCCTTGACATTTCTACAAGAAGTAAAAACAAATTTTCAGAGGAATATTTTAAGAAACAAAAGACTGTTGCCAGATAAAAAACCAGAATCATTAAAGACTGAAGACAGCCCAAGATACAGGGAACTATAATACTTAGAAAAAATATCATATAAAAACATGATACTTACAATAATAATTACTATTTCTTATAATAGTAATACTTAGAAAAGGAAATTTTCAGCATGAAGTTTAATATAGTCCCAGTTTGATGCATCTCCAAATTTCAACAACAGCATGAAAATCAACTTTTCTCCTTCCTACACATGCTTGGATATAGGTGGGTGTTTTTTCCTCCAAACTTTGCCCTTAAAGGCTTCTGCCAAAACATTTCATTCCACGTCTTCCCCAAAATTATCCTAGACAAGACATGTGTAACTCTTGCAAACATCACTTAAACAAAAATCCAGTGGAGAAAATGTAAAATGGAGGATAACCTTTAAGTAGTTTAAAAGCATGATGAATATTATTGTCACATGGTGCCAAAGGAAAGTGTGTCCATCTTGCACAGTTATATAAAAAACTGATCTGTGTACCTGTTGCACCAGTTCAGTATGCACAGGAATGCCAAGCCAATAATGGCCCATCTGAAGCTGGTGGGAAATAATATCAGCATTCTTGGCTAAGCATCCTTGTTTTGAGCGTTTGCTGTGATTTCTTCTCATGACTATACATTTTATCTTTTATAAGGTTACTGCATAATAACTGTATCTAATAACTGTATGTACCTACTACTAACATGACTTGTTCAGTTATTTAATATTCTCTAAAATAATTAGGAAAACACCCCTGAGTTCTACACATGGATGTTCTCATACTTTTGATAGATCTGGCACTGACAAACTGTTCAGCACAGTAGCAAAATTTAAGAAGAGGGCAACTAGAAAAGTTTTCAGTACTGTCATAACAGGGCAATCAAACAAAGCTGAAGATGGAGATAGAGAATTGATTCAAATTAGATTTCATTTAATTTGGTCAATGCAAGCCTGGAAGAGATAAACCACTAAAAGTACAGAAAGTTTGCATGTAACAACTCACCAAGTGTGACTTCTTGGTAACCAGGTTTCCTTGCCAACTTTTTCAATGCAGAATTTCTGAGGACCATTACTTCCTAGAAAAGAAGATTTTGAAAAGGGTAATCTGTTCCCTTTAAGTAGCATACATGATATATACGTCACATAAGACACAACTCAGACACAGCAGACAGAATTCGTCAGTTATATGAACATGCTTCTCACAGAAACAAGCTAATTTCCAAATAGTTTATAAACGTATTCATGGGATTTATGATGTCAAAAGCCCTTCTAGATACAAGGTGATGAACATGAATTTCCTCTTACCTGTACGCTTGCAGCACGGTTCATTTGCAAATGACACAGTGACAATATAAGAACTGTTTTGGTCACCTTTTACTTACCCATAAGTTCAGCAAATCCACCCAGAGGTAATCTGCAAGTGCCAGTGACAAACTGCAGAAGTCGCATGCGAACCTCGTTGTCTGTTTCTTTTACAAACTAGGCACAGAAATTCAAATTACTTAATAAAAAGTTTTAACACAGCTGGACAAAAACAAAAACCCCATGAGGTGGTTGGAAAAGTCTAATTCCATTTAAAAATACACCACCTTCGTACCAGCTTGCATTTCTTGACTTTAGCAAAATTGGGTGGAGGGAGAACAGTGATTTCAGATTATATGCACTGTCATCCATTACAGTGTGAAGGCACAGCAAATAAGAAGAATCCTTACTATTTTATTCTACACTAAAATATAAATCATGCCAATGCTTTTTATAAAGACTACTGCCATTGTTATTAAACACAGCACTAGTCTAGCCACAGACTCAGGGTATTTCAAGACTAAATATTCCTTGTATGTGGAAGTCTCAGTGAGAGAAAACCCATCCATAACAGCTGCATCACTTTGTCAGGAAATTCACTGGGAAAGGAAGAGGAAGAAAAGAGAGCAGAGATGGAGAACATCTCAGTAAGACAGGGGGCATTAATATACCTAGAATTTTGACTCAGAAAAACTTGCATATAAATCTTGATACTTAAACTTCTTTAGATTCTTTCAGTACCAAGCATCTTAAAAAGATATATCATCAGATCTTACAATATAAATAGGAAATAATTGATTTGCATCACTTTCCCAGAGAAACTTAGTCAAAAGCATCTCTAAAATGGTGATTTTTCATAAGATAGGAAGACCCTAGGTCTGACTTCTCTTCAGGAAAATTCATAGAAGCTGTGAGCCTGAATAGTATTTGAGGATTTTTCCTTAGCCAACTTCATTAAAATAAATGTGAGTGAAGATTATTCAGTGCTAGACCAGAGCAGTTAATATGACAATAATCAAAAGTACTATGTGCCATTTTTAGATCACAGAATCATAGAATGGTTTGGGTTGAAAGGGACTTTAAAGATCATCTGGTTTCAGCCCTCTGCCATGGCAGGAATACTTTCCACTAGACCAGGTTGCTCAGAGCTCCATGCAGCCTGGCCTGGAACACCTCCAGGGATGGGGCATCCACAACTTCTCCGGACAATCTGTTCCAGTGCTTCACCACCCTCACAGCAAACAGTGCCTCACACCCTCACCCTCTTTCTGAACCCATTTCTCCTTGTCCTGTCACTACATGCTCTTGTAAAATGTCCCTCTCTATCTTGTAGGCTCCCTTCAGGTACTGGAAATTGAAGATGTACAGGTGTACTACATACATAAACATTAAGAAGGCAAATGACTGCTCAGAATAAAAAAAAACCTCATTGAACAATCAGTAAGGACAATATACAGAAGAAAATATTCGTTAGCCAGCATCCAAATGTAATGTGTGTATCTATCTGCCATTTCTCACCCTAAAGTATGCTCCCTAAAGACCAGTAATCCTCCTTTCCTTCTCTGAAAAGAAAAAGGAAAGGAGGCTGTAAGAACCTTCATTTGGATGGCCCTCCACTCCACATGTCATTTGTGCTCCAGAACAAAACAAAACCTAAAGAAGGCAGAACTGTAACTGATTAACATACCTGCCAGAACCATATGATCTGCTTGCTATTCCTTGTGTAATGACGATAAACAGTGTTCCTCTGCCAGTCTGCTAAATCAACTTCTTGCATACCACAGAGCATAACCTAGAAAAGAAAACAATTTCTTCACATTAAACACATAAATTAAGAGTATTTTCTATTTTGTATGAGATATAGTAAAAAAAAATGGAAGTTTTTGCTCCAAAAAAAGGACTGGTAATTTCTTCATTTTACTACACAATTAGATTTTTCTTTTTCCAAAGTTTACAGAGCTACTCCAAAATTGTGTACGTATTTAAGTGGTCTGAAAGACTGAATACCAGAAACTTGGTATCTTCCAACTAATAGCTCAATAATAAAAGATACTACCTTTCCCATAAGAGAAATTTTTATATTAAGAAGGAGATTACCCTCTCCATTAAACTTTTGCCTCATATTCCAAAATGATAATGATTATATTGCTGCTGCTACTACTAATAAAAATAAAACATACTGCAAAGTGTAAGTCTGAGAAGTATTCATTACAAGAGGCAATGAAAGCCTAAAGTTCTAAAGGCAAAGCCTTCTACAAAACTGAACACTGAATAAGATCGAGCAAAGCCTTTTCTTAGAAAAAACCCTCCCATTTTACTTAAGAAGGTTTCAGAAAGCTGCTCATATACAGGGAACCTTGGCAAGTCACACAGAAATAAATGAGCACAGCACTACAGAGCCTGTTGTCCCTACTCCAAGTCACAACCCCAAGATTGAACACAGGGCAGGCTGATTGTTAAGTAAACATGGAGCATGCAAGCAATCCCTGTTACCAGCCTTTGGGTTACATACTGAGGATCTGCAAAGTTTAATTTCAAACCTTGTTGGTTGCTCCAGCTTTCTGTCTTTAAATGTAAGAACCCTAGAACCTTAGACTGTCTATGTGATACCAAGCAATCGCTATACACTACACTCAACTTCTTTGTCATCTGTTACATGTCTACCCATCTACCAGAGAGGGAAAAGTCTGTGACTCAGAGATCCATAAGTGGTCTGATACACTTTCACAGATAACTTTCAAAAAAACATTTTAATGCTGAACTGTGGGGTATGCCCAGCCTGGAGGGATTGCATAGCCTCTGAGCAAGATCCCCTTGGAAAAGGCGGCATTTCTCAGTGAGGGTGAGAGAAAACAGAACCATGATCCTCTGGGAGACCCTATGTAGATCCTTTGTAACCCACTGGCTTTTACCCTCTCACACCCACCCTTGCATCCCTATAAGAACTATCCCTATTCCCCCTTAGAGATCAGAGAGCTCATCCCTGGCCTCCCCTTCGCGGGGAGCGGGTCAAATAAAGCTGCCCCATGCAGAACCGCCAAAGGAGCCTCTCGTCTCTCTCCTCCTGGTCCAGCCTGGGGTTTGCCTTGCAGGACAAGAGCTGAAATCACTCTCACTGAAATCCCTAAAGAGCTGACAGCCTGCTGAGACAGGCACCCCTCTGTGGAGGCAGCCCGGTGGCTGAGGGATCCCCGCAGACCTCGGGGGGACTGTCCCTTGCAGGACGCTCTCTCTGGTCGGTCACGGCTTCCTGGATCTGAGCCACAGACCCCATCCCAGCCGCAATGCTGAACACCACAAAACGCTGATTCAAAATACTGATTCAATTTTATCATGATTTAATCCCACTGCTCCTAATAAATTCTCCATGTTCTAGAAGCTATCAAATGGAGGACGCACAGACGAGATTCAAGCTGACATATCCATTTAATCTCTCCATATGTATAATCCTTGCAAAAGGTAAAAATGTTGAATAGAAAACCTCACCTCCAGTTCCTTTTCATCAAAATAATGTAGCCATTGTAGAGGAACTACTTCATTAAAACCATCAAGAAAAGCTTTGGTTTGTTCTCTAACTCCCCGAGAAAATCGCCACTCTGCCATTAGCCTGGGGTAGAACAAAACCAAACGTGAATTAAACATCAATTGTGCATTCAACATGAAGAAGTTCAAACACATAGAATTGTGTGTGTGTTCCCATCAGGTAAGAATCCCTCAAGTTTTACTTCTTACACTGTTCAATTCTATTAACTATAAGGAACCTACTATACTCTATTATCCCAAATCTTCAAACTCAGGTAATAGTAAAGTAGCAAGATGTAACTTAGATTACCATTCCAGTTAAAAATAAATATTATTATTAACTTTAATTTATCTATATACTATAGAATATATATATACTATATATATATGTATCTATATACTATATTTCTCTCAGAAACTGAAGACCACTAATTTAAGTGGAAACTTTATTTGTAGCACTGGATATACACTGCATCACAGAAAAGGGTCTGTGTACATCTGCTTTTGAGATCACCAAATAGACAGATCAGAAATAGAGGTTCAGAAAAAGAAGGGCAGTGATAAAATTAGGAAATAAGTAGAAAACAGCAGCAGAAAGAGTTTAAAAACAACAGTTGAAGTCACAGCATGTTACACAGCATTCTGAATTTCCATTTCCACATTTAGAGCCAAGTTCTGAACAATTTTAGAATCTTCTGTTAAACAGATATCTTCTCTCTACCTGGATTTGTTACCTGAAGTTACTGAAAATAGGCTTGCTTATTTCAGTTTCACCTGTTCTCTCACTGTACATGTACAAGAGCATGACAGGTCATCTCCTCACATGGTCTCCTTCTGTACCAAGTGATTGTGTATCAAGATAGCAACATGTACCAAGATACCATTTCAGTAACAGCCACAAGAATTACATAGTATCATGGGAAGAAAAAAAAAAAAAACAAAACAAAACCAAACCAACAAAAACCACTGTGCCAAAAAAGACTAGAGCAACAGGAGAAACATGGAACACTTTTTTCAGCATTTACACCTCCCTACCCAATATATTCTTCTTTGTTCTCCTCAGTTACCAAGATATTTGAACCTCCTGATTTCAGTTCATGTGAGGTTACTTTTCCTAAGAGCTCCATATCCACACAGAAGTACATTTCCAAGTTACACTCCTCAATGTTATTATCCCTGGATGGCAAGAAAAAAATATTGTAATGAATTCTATATAAACAAAAAATCCATAAAATATCAAAGACACACACAAAAAAATTAACTACAAACCTTATCCAAATTAGGGAATTGTAGAATTCAGTATCAATAGATTCTAAGTCCTTAATAGTAAGCTTTTTGCTCAGCATTCGTTTGTAGAAAGGCAGAGAAAAACCAGTGTCAATAAATTTCCCATGAAACAATGCCTGTCGAACAGAAAAATATGTTCAGTTTTTATTGAATTACTGACTTATTGAAGTGTTTCTGGACTCAAAGTCTTTTTTTTTTTCCTTTCTCCTTCAAATAATAAAAAGCACCCAATAGCAGTACCAGCTTTTTAAAACTGTATTTATAAAGAACAAAACATTAAATTAAATGGGAAGCAAAAAAAAAGACAAAACTTATCCAAGCATATGTTATTACGATTTAGAAATTCTTTGATTAAAAAAAAAAACTTCTCATAAAAGGACTTCATCCTTTCTTCACCTTCATTATGTGAATAGGCATAATTGTGTTATTTTATCCTACTTGATCATAATATTTGATCCTACTTGAGTACTACTGCCATTTTTTACTACATACATACATCCAACAACATCATCCATTACAGAATGCTACTGCAGCTTGTAAGAAAGAGCTTTGGGAATCACATTTTTTTATAGGTGAGTAACAGAACTGAGGAATTGAGTTCTCCACGAAACTGAAAAAAAAAACCAAACCCAAAACATGGTCACACTTGTCTCACCACACTGATTTCTAGAATTAGAAACCTGCTTTCTAGTACTGAAGCATAGCATTACACACACACACACACACACAGTGTCAACCTCTACACTGAGTCAGTGCATCTGAGAGCTCACAGAGCACAACCATAACCTTGAAACCCTTTTTTCCCCTCAGCTTTATCAAGTACACTTTCTTCACTAAAATAGCTCTTTAAAGAAATCATCCTGAACATAGGCCATGTGTGGCATTCATTGCTTCTCTTTCATCACATCTGAAATTCTGTGAGCAGAACAGCCAATTAACAGCCCATTTCCTCTAGGCTCCATCTTTTTTCCCCACCTAATTTCCCCCTTTTAGGCTTAGCATGCATTTTCTTCTGCTTAAGGAGAGCCTAAAGAAGTTCTCTTAGAGGCCTTTATTTATTTGTTTGTTTATACATTTATTTACTTTTAAGCTAGTCTACTCTTCTCATGGGAAGGTGACCTGATAGAAATTCAATGTCAAGTGCAGCATTTGGGCATGTGATTTTCTGCTTTTGCAAGATTAAGTTCTTAAAATCACCTTATTTAATATGTATGGTAATCTTAGAGCAAAATATAAAAGCTGCCTCAGCCAACTTCATTTAACAGGTTTTTATTACGAAGTAAGATGCACATTCTTTATGTTTAATCCTGTTTCAGTTGAAAACATTTGTGGTTACTTCAGTACTTAAAACTAAAAAACCCACTACTATTTTAGAACTGTGAGAAGAACAGTAACTGCAACTGCATTTCCCAGTTACATTATTACCTGAGCTATCTTAAGCCACTAGAGGATATCCCAGGAAGCACTGCAGAAAATACCATCCAGTATAAACCATGAATACACTCAAACCTTGCACATCAGGCACTGTTACACAGGTCTCTCTCGCCCCACTTGGAGAATTTAAAATAGAAACACATATATACTTCAGGAAATAAAAGTCTGTCTTTTAATTACATTAATTACTTTAATTAAGCTTTTTACTTTGATCTGTACTGTTATGAAATAGCTTTCCTAAAGTTAACATTTCTTAAACACAAGATCAAAAAACACCAACTAAAAGAAACAATGGCTCTAGCACGTAACTGGCTTTATCATGCCTTCCTTCTAAGTGGCATTGTAACTTGCTGAGGACTCTAAAATAAAGAAAAAACTTGGCAGCCTACTGAAAGTGTTAACACAATGAAATAAATTTTCATGACGGCATAAAAACTGTGAATTCAGCCATAAAACACTTGAAATCAGAGATGTTATCATCATAACTGAATAATTTCTCAAGAAGAATCTATAAGAAAAGCAGAACTAAGAAACCACCCAAACCTAATTTATTTTAAGTCTGAAAGTATTTTTTCATTTATGTTACACTTGGCTTGTATTTATTCTAATTTCATACACAAAGCCTGAACAACATAAGGCAATAGTCTCTTCAATATGAACTCTTTTTGGTTTCACTGTTCACCATGTTCAGGGGTGTTGCTGAGGACTACCTGTAGACATGATGATTATGTGGAAAGATGACAGTATCACTACATGGAAGGAAAGAAATGTGACAGAACAGGAGTCACTACAGAAGACCAACTCAGCGATACCAGAAGAAATGATACAACATGCCTGATCAGCTTGTAGTTAAAGAGAAATCTGATGGCAGAGAATCAGCTCCCTGACAGCTTTTGGTCTCTGCAGTATCTGACTTTGGTATCCAAGCATGTACATTTAAATTAAGGCTCAGTGTACTCTGCAAAACATTCTAACTCATTTTTTCAAATACACTAAGGTATACCAAGTCCAACTGAGGAGCTGTTTTCACAAAATATGTCACATTTTTCAGAGCATCAGTATTCAGACACTCAATCAAACAGCAATTTGCATGAAGTACACACATCCAATTGATGAAAATAAAATATTATATCGAATGTCATATTAACTTTCATTACTCTCCCAGGAAACATGAGTGTGGAAGAGACTTAACTCTCAGGGAATTGGCTCAATAAACTTACATGCCTTAATCTTCCATTTCTATGAGATTAATATAACCTTTAATAACTGTACAAACAAATACTGTTCAGGAGTAAATGTATAGCTACAGCAAATATAAAACCTTAAAAATCTAACCTACCATGGCAATAAAGCGCCCAATGAAACAGAAATATGAAAGATGGTCAGGATTGATTGTTGATGCTGGATTTATCTGCAGGCAATAGTTGCTCTTGCCAGCATATTCAAATAGGCAGTACATAGGGTTCAGTACTTCATGGGAAAGCAAGAAAAACCATTCTCTAAGGAAAAAAAACATGTATACACATAAAAAAACATCAAATACAGATGTTTATCACCATTCCCCTTAGGTAACGAGCAAAATGGTCAAAATATATGCAAACTTTGAAAAATAATATAAACAGTGTTGTATTAGAATCACAGAATAATATATGGCATTATACACTTCTTAAATATAGAAAATTAATTATCAAACCAAATAATGTTAGAAAGTCATAGTTTCCAAAGTTTAGAAATTATAGTTAGGATTTTCACCTTGAATGCACCCTCACAGCACAGGTTTTAGCTGCCTCTCAGTAACATTTTTTTCTTACGCAGTCCTTGCCTCAACTAGTACACAGCATTTACCCTCCCCATGCCTACTTTACTGTCTACAACTCACATCTTTACTCAAAAAAAATCACAGATTATTCCATGCTTATTATAAACAACTTAGATAAAACAAAACAAAGAAATTGAAACCTTAGCACACCTTATTTGCTTTTCCAGTCTGACAGAAAAACACACACTGAGTTACTGTAGTTTAACAAATTACCATGTATTGGTTAAGCCTACACGACGTGACAGTGTAAAAGTATCTTTTTGCTGAGGTTAAATGAATACATGTTTTTCACCACTTCAATTGTTTTCAACTCAAGTGATCTGAAATAATACCAGAATCTGGTATTTCAGTGTTCAGATAGGTGATTTTTATAATATTCGTTGCTTTACAGTATTTGCAGAGACCTCAGAGCAGTCATACACACTCAGGAGCTCCTGTATTAGGCACTAAATGTTTGGTACTAAATAACCAGGCTTAGTGACATAAAAAAGCTAAAAGTCTGTCCCATAATAACTTCAGGGACTGAATTCCATTCTTACTGCCTTTCAGCTGTCACATTTAAGAGGCATCTTTTCTATCCCTCTGTATTTACTCAAGATCATGGAATAGAAATGAGGTTTGCTAGTATGTTTCTCCTACCAGTGCTGCAAAACTCAAGTCATGGATCATGATTCACAATGATACACTTCCAACCCAAAGGCCAAGTAGGAAGAGTAAACAGAGAAAGGCAGCCAGGATCCAATAACCCTAACAGAGTTCCACGTATCTTCCAGTAAGCACAAGAATGTTGTACAGCATTCTAGGCAAGTTTCATAGTGACACAATTACATTAACTACATAGAAGCATCAAATTTAATAGGCATTTAAATTAAAACAAAGTCAGATAACACGGGAGGAATTAACTAAATCAGTCATTAACAAGAAGTTGTGGGAGCAATGCATTTTTCACATCAGCAGCTAAAACTTGCCACAGGACATAATGTCAGATCGGTCCTGCTACATGCAAGGTAAAAATCTGAAGGGAACACTGAACTTAGTCTGCCGAGAGACAACTGATCTATATTTGTATTAATGCAGTATTTCATTAGTCAGTACATGAACATTTATTTAGTGTCACTTAACAATTCTCAGCTCAAGTTACAGTGAGATCCTGGCTGGTTCTCAGGGTCACATACAAAATCTTGGGCAAGACTTAAGTAACTATGAAACTATGAAATTACACTACTTATGTATTATTTATTTATTTATTTATTCTACTACTTTCTATGATTAACACACTGCAGTTAAATTATTTTAATACCTTTTCTATGGAATACTCCCATTTCTATGGAAAAGGTTATGTGAACTGTCCTGGTTCCCATCTTACGCCTACAGCCCTCACAATAGGGACACCAAACAAACAAAATCCATGCAAAGCAAAAATTGAATTCCTCCCTGCAATCACTCCCCAAAAGCCTATGTGATACTGTAATCAGAAGCAAAACACCACATACCCAAAGAAGCTCAACCTTCAGAGGCAAGCTTCCTTACTCATAAATAGTACACGTTTTCACTGAATTCCATTTTAACACAGGAAGTTACATAAAACCAGAACAGAACCAAAACAGAACATTTTTACATTAAAAAAAAACCTGAAACAAAACCAAAACAACATGACAAGAAAAATTCTATCACCTATAACCTCTTCCAGTTCCCTGGATCTACAGCAGTACTGAAATTTTTATCCTAGCAGTAACATTTCATTCAAGTAACAGGCAGCAGTAGTCAGTGGTTGTATTATCTGTGGTCAAGAAATGAAATTTTGTCTGTGTTTTTCTTGTTATCAGGTTTTTCCCCTCCGACTTCCAGTTCAGATTCTAGAAAAACTCATACTCCAGCTGTTTCACATTCCAGTGGAGCTGACATGATCTGTTTGCTGTTCCTTCATGCCTGCACTACTCTCCTTTGGTTTTTTTCCTTTCTGTTCTTATCAGCCCCAATCTGCTGTTTGCTTGCCATTTTTCCAAATAAGCAGAACACTTTATTTTCCCATAGTCCCCACTTCTAGGAAAACTGAGCTTTCTGATAGAAAGGTTCTGAAATAACTCAGTCTAGAGCAATTAATTTCATTCTAATTTAAACATCACTCTTTGTCAAAGAACTGAACAACTGAGACCATAGTTTTACCAAGGTGAAGTTACAACCTGTAAAAATAGCCAGTGCTGCCAGTTCCACCTCCTTAATACATTTAGGGGGACTAAGAAGGTACCTAGGGTCAGACTGCAAGAGAAATCAAGGCTAGAGTGCTATTAAAAAAATAAAAACTATTTAAGCAAATTTCTTTTACCTTGCCAAGCCACCATAATCCAATCCTTCTTCTCCTCTAAATATAACGTATAATCTTCTCCTCAAATCATAGGGTTTTAATGCCATAATCTATTAAAAAAATAAATTAGTAAGTTATAAATTATGCATTGTCACTACATCACTCATTCAAATTTAATTTAATGCTGATACAGAAATGATATATATGTCAAATGTTGCACAAATTTGAAAAGCAAGTAGACCATCTCATGGAACATGCAACAATGAACTACACACAAAAATACCAACTTGGATTTAAAATCCTTGAGCAGCAGACTGCTAGCAAGTGGAAGGAACACCTGGAAAGTATTGCTGTATGGGTACCCTGTTCTTACAGTCTTCCTAAGGCAGGCATTATTAATGGAAAACAGGCAAAAAGGCACTTCATCTGATATATATGATTTTTGGGTTTAGGGAAATCACTTAAAGAAATAATTTAATCCAGAATAAATTCAATATACTTTCATTTATAATATACTTTTTACTTATAGAGAATCCCTGCCAAGAGGTCTTGATGTGGTGACAGCAGCAAGAATTTTCATCATACACTGGCTGCAGATTCTAAGAGCTCAAGGACTGTAAGCTTCAATTACACAGATTTAATCTTTGAAGGATGAAGCAGGACACCAGTTTTAACTGGAGAAAACAACATATTGTAATGTATCTAAACACACACAGGAATCAGAAAAGCAAATCCAATGTGGCTGTTGCCACAGTAGGTTAAGCTATGGAACTCTACCACAGGAGGCTGTAGATGCAAAAAGTTCACCATAGGAACACAGACAAGCTCACAGAAGAGAAAAAATCCCTTGAGGATTATTAAAATACTCAGAAACTACTTGAAGCTCAAGAAGCATTTCAATTGTAAACAGCTGGAAAATGAAAGATCATATGATAAAAGTATTATATACAATACTTCTGTTCTTACAGTCTTCCCTAAGAAACCCCACTAGCTAATACCAGGGGAAGACTACTGTGCCTGAAGGACCCTTAGTCTGAACTGGCTTTGGCCATTTTTGTTCTTCTG
Source organism: Corvus moneduloides (assembly GCF_009650955.1). Taxonomy (NCBI): domain Eukaryota; kingdom Metazoa; phylum Chordata; class Aves; order Passeriformes; family Corvidae; genus Corvus; species Corvus moneduloides. Next base: position 137,288,208 of record NC_045476.1, on the reverse strand, counting down.
CTTTGACTTCATAAACAAACACAATCATTTTTGCAGGCTTACTTGCTGGAAGGAATCCTCAAACAAAGTCTGTCTGGATACATTGATTTTCACATGACTTGGCAGTGCATTGGACTGTAATCATAAGGCAGTAACATTAAAAGGCAGCACATACATACGTAAAAACTCAAATCATTTCAGTAAGTAAATAATTACTAAATCAGTACCTGACACAAGTAACGGAAATGAGCAAGTTTCCACCTAAAGCTACGCTCATAAGCAATCTGTGGCCCTTTATTTCTGTAAGGAAACATATTTGAGATACATTAAGCATGCAGACATCAAATAATACTTTCAATACTAAACAACAGCATGAAGATTTCAAAAATACACAAAAATTGTTATTGTAAGATAGGATCAAATGCAGCTGGTGGCTTGGAACGCCAGTCTTCCTTTCCACCATCCCTCACCCTGTTTTTTTTTGCAAGTCAATTTACCAAACTTGATAGAAAGATGAAAGATGAAGAGGATATCAAATCCCTATGAAACCTGTAAAAAGTACAAGTCACATAAAGGAGAGACATTTAATTTATCATCTTCACTGAGAGAAAGACTGCTAAGTTAGGCTTTATAAATTTAGCTTCTTCTGGAACTATGCAGGACTTCCTAGTGCAACATTCTACACGCTCATTGAATGAAAAGCCATCACCACGTTGTCAGAAGTAAACCCTACCCCATATAAAAGACATTAAGAAAGCTACTATAGGTTGGGTCAATACTTCTAAACAAAATATTCAAAAGAAGATTTGCATGTAAACTTTTTCAGAAGTATTTAGTAGTACTTTGTTTAGACATTACTGTTGCTAGAGTGCGTATCATTATAAGCAATACTCAGAATGATCATTTTCTGTTTCTTAAAAAATATAACTATTAGTTACATTAGTTCATTATTCAGGTTTACCTCACTTCCCCTCTCTATTAATAAAATTATTACAATCTTGGTATTTCAATCAGAGCAGTACAGCAAAGTGTGACGTAGATAAAGTAACAATTAAAATTTAAAAATATATTAAATTTGTATTACAAAAACTTGTTTATAACTTAGGGTGCAATTCCAGCTAAAACTGTAGATCATTTTACAGTATGAGAAAAGTTCACTATTAAACTATAACAAGGTAAAACATTCAAAAATATATTTAATTTCTCACTTACACAGAAGACTTCCCAGTACGAGGATCATTGAAGGTGGTGGTTCTTGTATTATGATCAACAAAGTATCTGACACCTTCTCTGGTATATCTGATTTCCCAGCCCTCTGGGAGAGGGTCCTCATTTTGTAAACTGCAAAAGAAATTGCAGGCAGTGCTTTTTCTCCCATATCATGATATAAAATAATTAAGCAAGACCTTTTGTATCTGCACAGTCATTATACACACCTACCCTTGAGTTCGAGGGTCTTCCCACTGTGTTGTCTTTGTGTTATGATTTACAAAATACACCCTATCATTTGAATCCACTCTCCTTTCTACGGGAAAAAAAGAAAAAAATCCACTATACAACAACTGCATTCCAAATTTCTGTAACAGCCACCTCCTGAAATCCACAGCTAATTAACTTACCCCAGCCTGGTGGTAAAGGCCCAAGTGGATCATTTTCTGCTGACAACATCGAAGCCTATTTAAAAACAAGAGGACTTCCAGTTAGGCCAAATATTATTCATACTTTTTTCTCAGTGTGTTTTAAGATTACCATTAGTCCTGAAGACTATTCATTCTGCAAGAAAAAAACCCATCATGCCATTTTTAATCTGGTTTTGCAAAGAAGCTTAGATTATATGATAATAAAATATGCTTTGCACACTTGTTTCCAACCCAATATACCCTCCCTCTCCCTTCCTACAGCAAACTTGAGTAGTGGTACAAAGTGTTCATACAAGTTTTGAGGAAGCATGTATCAGCAGATAAGCACCAAGTTCTTGTTTATCATAATAAACATTTCCACGCACAGTGACTACTGCCAGCACAGGGGGTTTTACTTCCTCAATACATGATAACTTCCCTGGATGTTTGGCTATTTTCAAATTCTGTAATTTTTTTTTTTTAATGCAGCTGCATTCATATGTAGATGGGCAAAATTATACCAACATACAGTAATGCTAAAAGGGAAAAAAAAAGGGATTATGTTATTATGTAAATGCAAGCTAAACTCATAATATACTGTAACCTTGCAGAAGTCCCCAAGTAGCTCCCAAAAATACAAAGCATGGAGAAAAATAAAAACAAAAGGCAGAAATCCCACAGACTATAGGATCCATGCTCTAATTTATAATTAAAAGCATCCACCCCTAAAATTTGTGGACGCTAACTTTTAGTGTGTGTGGGTGCAGAATGGAATTTTGATATAGGGGAACCAAGCTGTGTCCAAGCTATGTTTTCCAAAGAGTGTCTTAGGAACTAATACTGCTTTAAATGGCATTTGCAATACAAAAATGTCAAATGAACTTAGGAGTTTACAGCAGCAAATTCAGGCAAAAACAAACCTATGATATTTTTTATCTGAAGGAGAAATAGATCAAGGACCAGGAGGAAATGCACTAGTTACACTCAAAATTGAGCTGCGTAGTTGTTCCAGCCACCAGCTACTACACGAGAACAGAGAATTATAGTTATTTCAGCAGCAAATGCAGTAAGTCTTTTCTACTTTAGGAGACTACACAATCACAGTGACCCTCTAACCAAAGACTTCCCTGTGGTGAGTGTAAAAAAAGAATAGTGCACAAAAGCAAAATGCTGTCTGCCGGAGAACTGAATGGTGGCACAATTCAGATACTTCCAACCTTCTTAATGGGTCCGAGGATTTGTGTGTGGCTGCTGGCCACACAGAGCTGTATATTTAACAGAACACACTGAAAGACCAGGCAGATTCATTTCCAAAATGACTATGATAAATTAATCCAGGTAAAATTAATTAAAACAACTATACCCCATCTACTTTTCTTTCTTTACATAGATAAGCTTTGACCACAAAAGATAATTGAAACTTTCTCTAACCAAAAGTATTCATCTACTTTTTCCCAAAAAATAAAATACAATCTCACTCAAACTGCTATATAGGCAGAGTCCTGGTACATCACCAGAGCATGAAAAGGTAGCTATAGTTTGACCTTAACTATTCTAGAAGAAAAGTATACAAAAGCACACTGAAGTGAAAACAAAACACTCTTTCTTCAATATAATTTCAATTTTTCCCCCTCAATAAACTGTGAATTCTACCTGTGCAACAGATATAATACTTAAAATTCTAAAGAGATGCAAACAGTCAAGTTTTCTTTTCCTTCAAGTATATTCTGTCTCACTAACAAATCCTCATTTAATGATTCTAAGGTCAGATGAGACATTTTAAGAAATGGGTCTGTGGTTTTCAGTAAGGGTTATCATTTAATGAAGGAAGTAACATAATTTTAAAAATACATTGTTCCTTGAAGAATAAATCTAGCTCAAAAGAAAGTCTTGGCATCAGAAAAGAGAGTTTTCTCAGATGTTTTATGCAACTGATCAAAGAAGTACACAAGTACACAAAGTCAGTCAACAAAAGGTTTTGGCTCAACATGCTTCAGCTGTGATTCTTGGATTTGCATTAGAAGTTACCAGTGTGTATAAGTACCTGAAGGAGGGTGCAAAAAGGATGGAGCCAGGCCGTTTTCACTAGTTCACAGAGGCAAAACCAGAGGTAATGGGTACACACTGAAACACAGGGGGGCTCCCTCTAAACATTGGGAAACACTTTTTACTAGGAGGGTGACCAAGCACTGGCACAGGTTTCCCAGAGGAGTTGTGGAGTCTCCATCCTTGATCTACAAGACATCAGTCCTGGATGGCTGGCTGTAGGTGGCCTTGCCTGAGGAGGGACATCGGACCAAATAACCTTCAGAGGTCCCTTCCAGCCTTGGCCATTCTACCTTTCTCTAACTGCATAAAACAAAATGAATTTGATGTACAGCTCTGGGAGTTCAAAAATTAGTGGTGATGCATGTTTCTTCTATTGCTAGTGACAAGATACAATGTCTAATTCAATAATGAGAGGTTGAGAACTTTTAAGTAATGCTGCAGCATCCTTTACTTCAGAGGGGTGTGTGAATAAAGTCCATCAAATTCAAATTAGGTCTGCACATGCAGAGTCCTATTCCAATGAAGCTGTTTGAAACTTGTACTTCAATGGTTTCTTCTTTACAACACTCCAGTTTTGCTATAGATGTTACAAAGTCTCTGGGATCAGATAATTTTAAGAAGCCAAGCACAATTCTTAAAGAGTTTAGAGTGACACTGTTTAGAGTGACAGTGACACACAGGCACCATTGATGCACAGGCAACATCGTTGTTAACACTGAAGAAACAACTATCCTATTTAACCAGTCACAGATGTGAAAATCTGACTCAAGAAATACCCTCTTTGAAGCTACTCAAATTTTCTTCAGGCAGAGGTAAGCAACTATCTGAGAGAAACGGAAAACCACGTAGGAAATTCCAGAGCTGAACCAGATGTATAACCTTCCAAGTAAGCTCAAAGTAAAACAATTGCCACTTACATTAGTGAAGGACTCCTAATCAGTTAAACAGTTTTGAAGACTATTTAAAGTTCAAAATGTCCCCTAACAGTGTTTACATTCCTTTTCATTTTAAGGGACTGCTTTAGTTTTACCCCTTCCCACTGGCATTAAAAGTCTTACAAAAACGCAGTACACAAAGCTCCAGTTGGGGAACAAACTCAGAAACTCAGAAGGGAGTACCTTCTGCCTCCAAGGATGATTTTTAACTTTTTTCAGAATAATCAGAATCCAAATTCCTGATGCAAAACATCTTTTAACATATATGATTGAATAGTTGTAAAATCACTTTTTCTAAAGTTAAAAAACAAAAAGTATACCTATACCTCTGTACTGATTTCTAAATTTTGTACACTTTACCGAATAGAGGTATCGTTGGTTGAATTGTTGCATAGCTCCCTGCAGTTGATTCCGTTGAGATTGCCATTGCTCAAAGTTCCTCACTGACTCCATTGTTGGTCGCTGCCACGTTGTTGTTCTGGTGTTGTGGTCCACATAGTAAACTCTCCCACGATCATCAACTCTTCTTTCCCAGCTTTCAAAAAACACAAATGTTAACAGCTAATTCTTTCAGTAGTATTACTAACCAATTTTCTCTTTATGCTAAATTCCTAGGTGGTACTTGAATGAACTACTGGAGTCACAGGCATGATTTTAATTTCTGAAGGACACAAAAGCACCCCAACTTAATTGGTAGAAGAACAACCGCAATGAGCAAACACAGACTTCTAGCAATTGCCTGCTCAGCTCTCTGTCACCTCATTTTTAATTTTGTAAACTCCTGTAACTGCAAGTAATGTTGGCAGATTTCACAGAGAACACGCTGCTGGGAAATCTGAGGCTTAGAACCAGTGCACTACACTCAGTGGTGCCACCTAAATAAAGGCAATCAAATATGCATTATTTCATGCTTAAGTTTTAAAGGAAGAACAAAATACCTTAGTTGCTGTACTTGAACAAGTGATCAAAACTAGTGACATCTCCAGTATCAACATTCCCAGAAAAATAGCTGCAATTAATATAATTAAATGAAGGCTAGAATTTCTTAATATATGATATAGAATACAGTTTTGATGAGCTGCTGTTTGTTTCCAGCAACAAACAAACAAAAATATAGTACATTTATCATATTTAATTCAAAAAAGTCTACATTACCCAGGAGGCAAGGGCTGTGGTCTTTCCCATGTTGTAGTTCGTGTGTTGTGATCAACATAATAGGTTCTACCATGAGGATCCTTTCTTTGCTCCCACCTTCAAGACAAAGAGACTTGCACATAAGTCAAGGTGAAAATACTTCTTAGGGACTTCCCACTAGGACAAAAAAGTACCTTGGCATTGCATGAAAATACCGTGGTCCAAAACCCATTCTAGGACAGGAAAGAAAATTCACACCAGAATACAGATCAGTTACTTCCTATTGAACTCATACCACCAAAAAGACTTCTTTAAAGGACTTGGCACATAATGAGCATACATCAATAGTCACAAGCATTTTCCTATTATATTTAAGCTGAGAACAAAGTCAATTAATTATGTGCTCAATGCTTGGACACTAAAACAACCTCACTCTGAAAGTGCTTAGAGATGCATTCTTTGGATTTCCAAGTTCATGCCTCTCAAAAAATGAGAGTGTTTACATTTTGAAGCTCTGTTCCCTGTATCCAACAAACAGTACCTTTCAGAGTGAACCTTAAGTGTGTGCTATCAGATGGCTTTCCTGTGTTTCTATTTCCTATCCTGGTAAATGCTGTATCTGATATCCTGGAGATTACTTCTTTTTGCAAAACAACCTTACATTGAAAATGGAGCTAGGACCAAACATTATCAACAGCTGAAGTTTCATGACGCTGAGAACTACTATCATGCAATAAAAGTACTTATAAATGGAGGGGAAACCAGGATAAACATTAGGTGAAAAGCTGAAGTGCTTGTCTGCAGTTGATACATATTTGTTTTTCGTACATAAATACTTAATTAGCTCCTAAAAATGTAGACAGAACACCTGGCCTGCTACTCATAGGATTGGATGTGCATTTCCTCACTATTGCAGAGCATTGTATAAAACTACAAAAGTTTTTCTGCAATTCAAGAGGTTATATGTTATGATTTCAATAAGAGAAGAAAGGAGCAGCAGCATTTTACAGAGTTCCTAGGTCTCAACATAATGGAGACTCAATTGGCAGGGGAGAGATAAGAGGGGGGAAGGGAGAGGAAGGAGGGGAGGTGGGGAACCACCAAATAGAAACCCCGCAGAAACATGATCAGGGAATGATGAAGAAATGCAGTTGGCCATAGTGTGCACTATGCCTGCAACTCATGACCCTGTCCTCAGTGGGAAAGCATGTAATTAATTTAAAAAAGAATGTGTGAAAGAATTCCCACCTATAAGGACAGAGCAACTGAAAATTAAATACTAAGTAACTCTTCCACAATTTATATAAAATACTTCTATCTTTTTAAATGTTTGTTTTCATGTTTATCTAACGGCAGAAACTCAACTGACGTGTCACTAATAACTTACTGAACCTTCTTCACAGGGGGCAGGTATAAGACAAGCTCTCTGAAAGATCAGCTACAATGACAAAAGGTATATACACTTTGGGTTAAGAAACAGTTTCTGTGACCAGAAAATGCTAAAATAGTTAATATTTACAATATTATGGAAATGTCAGCATTTCTAATTTGAACTGAAGGTATCTTTTCACCCCAACATGAAAGCATGTATAAAAAATGTTAAGATCTATCTTATGTACATTTGAGCACGTACTGTATTTTCCTTTAATGTCTAAGCAGATTTTTAATTTTGTATTTAAGACTACTAAAGCAGTTTCTAGCAATCTAGTAAAATGAAAATATTCTAGCTATTCTTAGCATATACATACGTACACATCAAATCTTATTTTTAACTATAACATTACTAAATTCATTCTTACGCAGCAAGCACATCCAAGCATTTATAATACTAATTGTTGGGGAAGATGAAACAGGAAAGCCTTATAAATATGATTGCCTGACAAAGGATTTTGGGAATATGAAAACTACAGGCAACATCGAAATGAAAGCCACTTTTGAAATACCAGGTCTTAGTTACTGAACAACTAGAAAACAATGGTATGGCCACTGAAGATAATCCCCTCTTGATGGAACAATACCCTCTGCTTGCAAGCGGTCCAAGGGTCAGAGCAGACCCTACTAGCTCAGCAGAAGGGGTCCAAAGAGTAGTTTTTAGAAGTTAAGATGTAACACTTTATGGTAATATAAGAACTCTTATAGGCTGTATGTAAATGCTATAGGATTTGTATCTTGTATTAGATTGGTTAGTGACAATTAGAATATTCAGTACAGAAGATGATTTATTGTATTGTAACCAGGACTTCAGACACTTCCATTCCATTCCTTCCTTTCCTTACTTCTACTTCCACTTCTACTCTTGCTCTTACACTCTCTCTCTCTCTCACCCACTTACTCTCTTGCTCTCTTGGGCTTGCTCAGAGCTGAGTCTGGCAGCTCTGAGCAGTGCCCCTATACCCACGCCCTTTTACATTAAACCGACTGTGTCCCAAGACCTGCCTATAGAGATCTCTCCGTCACCGTCTCCGTCCCGACCGAACCCGCCCGTAACCTACACTAATAATTTTCACTTCTCTGTGCTTTGGTCCTTACTACCTTCTCATAGCTTAAGAAACAAAGAAGTTACAAATTACAGCCCAAGTAAGTTTGAAAATATCAAATGGAAAGTCTTCACATCCATAATGCCCAAAAGTTTGTCTGTTAAGATCACAATACCATCTCAGCAAATCAGTTATCAGTTGTTACTTTCTGGGACAAGAGTAGCCAGTTATAGCAGCAGTACAAATCCCATTTTAGATCAAACAAGCCCATCTCAGTCAGTTGACCTGCATTTGACAATCCCTGTATAGAATTAAGTTTCTGCTTCTTTATATGCACATTTAGATGACACAAAATGATAGCATCAAAAGCAAAACAACATACCCTGGTGGCAAAGGTTCTGTACTGGCACTACCAGGCTGCTGTCTTACAGGTTCTGCAGATGCACTTGGCGTGGAGGAGGATTCCCTTGGCTTTGCTGCATCTGCTGCTATACTGTTTCGAGCATTAGGCTGAGCACAGTCTGTTGCAGCTGCAGGTTCTAGTCCAGCAGACACACCAGGTAATGCAGAAGCGTGGCTTTCAGAACAACTAGTTGCTTCTGTTGCTGACTGAGGTTCTGCTGTATCATTAGTGCAATCTGCTGAAGACACAGGAGCTTCGACTGAACCCATCGGAGCCTCAGAGACAGAAGAATTACCAGCTTCAGGTGCAGGGGCAGATGACTCGCCATTAACTGAGAAATGGAAAAAAAAGAGATTACTCTGTGAGACTCGGAAAGCTAAGAGGCATTTCTTACAGGTAATTTCTTTCCTTTTTCAGAGCTGAGGTACAGAACCCTACAATTAACTCTACACCTGTGTGTGACTTGGAAAAAAGATCCCCCGCTAAAGGAGGGATTAAAATATAAAAACTATTATTGGCTAACACAACTTACATAGATCAAGGAATGAAGAAACTTACTTCAGAATCACAAAGTAAATCAATTCTATCTTTTAAAGAAAATATAAATGTCATCAAACTCAAGCAAGCACAGTCTTGTAAAAAGTTTAAAGCAGGCATGGATTTAGCAGGCAAAGGGTGCTAAGAAGGCTTTATTAGTCCCAAGCCCACTTGGCCAACAATACACCAATCATCTGCTGTGCTAAACAGAACAGTATCTCAGCAGGACAAGATCTTGTCTTAGGCAAGACAAGACATCAGGTACAGCAGTCTGGAGGACACCCATTAAAAGTCAAGGCCCTATAAAAAGTAGTGCAACATCACTCAGCACTTTCATTTTCTGCACCACTAATCAACATCATACAGTGACAATTCTATTTATACTTAGCAGCTTGTACCTGTTTTAGAGTTGGAACAATTTTCTACAGGACTAAGGATACACAACATAGGCTTCAAGCAATTTTCTTACCTTACAGCATATTATCACTTTATCATGCTAAGGGCTGAAACCAATACAATTTTATACTCTTAACTCTTAACCTTAGTCATACACATTTGCAAAATTTAACCCTACACTAGTGCCTATAAAATGTTGCTTCATTATTTTAAAGGGGTCACTTGTTTAATTCTGTCATCAGGAATGAATTTAAATTAGCAAGTCAGTTTCTTTAAGGAATTATCACTGTACCACATGAATTTTCTTGATATGCATAATGGTAAGCATGACTTTACAGGCAACAGATTTTTAAGTTTTGTAAAGGCACTACTGTTTCAACACAACTTTTCCAGGGTAACACATCACTGCTTCCAGATGGCACAAAAGAAATTAACTACATTAAGACATATCAAGATTTTATATTGTTTCAGCATGACATGAAAACTACCAACAATTTGATCAAGTTCCTCAAATTTCTCCTTAAAGCAGCAACAACTTAATTTACACAGGAAAAAAGCCAACTGAAATTTCAACTTCCATTAAAAAAATTCAACTTATTCACATGAAAGACTGAATAAGATTACATAATAAAGTTAGAAGCAAAATATTGAACAAATCATCTGCTCTATTAATAAGTTCATCTCCAAAGAGACCTATAAAACATTACAACAGATGATTACTTCACCTGTTATGCCTAAAACAGCAATTATGGCAACATCACATAAAATTACAATCCTACTAAGCACAACAGTGGGAAAGAAAAAGTGTCATCAAAAAATGCCGGAGACCTGTTTTACGCCTTGCCGTAAAAACATCTTCACCAACTGGTAGAGTACTTGACTACTGCTATATCAATGCCTCAGTGCAAGCTCAGTGATGATTTCATCAATATTACCATTTGAACAAATCAATTATTTTTCAATTCCTCTATCATAACACAGATTTCAAATGGATCTCTCTGCTGTTGAAGAAAAAGGGAGCAATGTCTTAATAATATATATGCCCTCTAGCCTTGAGCTGAAAAGAGAGGGGAATCAAATTAAAGTTCTCCAAATAGAGAAAAGATTCAGAGGCAGCCTAATTTAATTATTACCTTTTAAAGTTCATAATTGTTTCTGTTATCTTCCAACCATACCAACATTTTCCACTCTATTACAGAGAGTTTGACAATCTCTGTTCTACTATTTAGTAACAACTTGCCTATTTCTATTTACAGTTGTCTTTTCTCTCTGCCATCACTGTAATCTCTCTCAAACAGCTGAGAAAAGACAAAGTGCTTAGAAAGCACAGACATTATTAGATGCCAGAGGAACAAAAATCAAAAACCACTTTCTTCTCACTAGTTTCACTGTACAAAAAGTGAACTGTAGTCAGAATCAATGTTTTTGTGTTTAAGAGGAAAATGAAATTCAGTATCTGCCACAACCTGTTTTTAAATAGAATTTTTGAAAAAATTGAAGGCATGGAGAGTCTGCAACACATCTCGACTCAGAGCACAGCAGTTCCCTGTCTAAATCAGATTTATGTAATGTCAGGAAAAACTTAACCACAGTTACTCAAATTAATTGTGAAAGAAATCTGATTTTTCCTCCAGACAATCAGGAATACAGTTTCATCATCTGGGACAGAAAAATCAAAGATTTTGGACACTTTAATCTTTCTTCATCAGAGAAAAGAACTGATGATAAAGTGTGAAACTCAGTATATTTAAGAATGGGTCTACTGCAGAAAAATTTACTAGGACACACAAGATTATAAATTCAAGCCTAGAAACATCCTTTCAGTATTTCTGAAATCCAACAAAGACTGTATAGAAAAAGTAGCTCAACTTCACATACAATTAGATAAAAAAGGCTTATGGAACACGTTCCCATAACTCTCCCATTCTTACCAGTGCTGTTGACAGGCTGAGCTTCAAGTGGTTTTGGTACTGGGGTATTTTTGGGTCTGGCTGCAACATGATTAGGAGATGGTGAGCTGTCTCCATTCACAGCTTCTACACAGAATGTATTCTGTATCACAGAGTTGGAAGGTACTTGATTGTCTATCCCATTAGAAATGTCACAAGGAGATCTTGGTAAAAATAAAAGATGATTTTCGGTTACTACAAGCAACATGTTAAACAGTTATGCAACTAAACTAAATCCTACACTAAACCATGCTATAGAAACAAATAAAGAAATGGTGGTAAATTAACAACTGTTTATAGCATGGTATTTGCAGCCTAGATAATTGTCTTGGTCTCGCACTTGACTGTTAAGAAAAAGGCAAGAATCGGTTTTGAGGATTTCAGATACTTAAAACAGGTAAGAGTTTCTATTTTCACTTCCTCTTTACTTTTAATGACATATTAGAATTGAATTGAACAGACTGATACACCTGCCGCATCTTCCGAAATGGCCTTAGGGACCCTGCCAAAGTGCAGCTATGAGCAGGAAAGCTTTTTCTCTCATTAAGCAAGAGGAAGAACTGGTTTTGTTAGTCACATCATTAAAAATACTCGTAACATAAGAGAGCAACAAAATTCTCTCTCAGTAAAAGGAAAATAAGATGAGCTTCTCTATGCACTGGCAGGATGGGACATTGTGAGGACAAATACACAGAGGCAGCTCTGTGTTTACAAGGCCACACAGAAATAAATGCAGTTTAAGGGCTTGTGAATGGAAAGTTTTGTTCAGTTACAGTGGTACACTGGTTTTTTACATAAATCTCTTTCAGAATGCTTAAAGCCACCTACCAGAGACACATATTTTGATAATTACACTCAATGCCAACTCCTTATCTTCTCAAGGAGTAGAGACTAAATAGTGAAGTTAAACAGATGACAAAAATGTGAGGTTAGAAGTCCAACTTTGTGGAGTAAGAAAGGAAGAAGCAGCATTTCCATCCTACCTTATCCAGCTCCAAAGGAGCGGTATAAACAGAGAATTAAGGTATTATCCCTTTTCAACTCTGGACTACAAACTCAATTTGCCTCCGAAAGACATGCAGAGAAGCTACCTTAAAACTGTTCTTCATCTCTTAATTTTAAAACTGTAAATCATAATTGCTGGATAGTTGTGTGGAAAACTGCAGTAAATTAAAATATCAATATCAAGAGCAGGATCCCAGTAAGAGACATTATCTACAGCAACAACAGCTGAATGAAAACGAATTATTGTTACTACTGTTTCAAAATGATATGCAGATGTGTTTCAAACCACTTTTAGCAGTCCCAAACCTTTCTAAGGAAAAAAAAGCAGAAGCAACTTTTTATTCTCACTCCCTCATCTTGAGCACCCATCAGGGAAGAGAGACAAACACCCATATATTCAAAAAAAGAATCAAGTCAAGCATACAAGGACAAATGTGTCCCTGTCACTCAAATGCCTAGCAACTGGATTTTTTTTCACTCCAGTGAGTGTCAATAACTTAAACAGAAATGGGTTCACACAAGGTAACTGAGCAGACCAATAACATTAAATTGATCTGAATTGACCCGTTTGTCTTACTAGTGATGAGGGGGCAAAAAATCTATTCCTACTTCTCTCCAGCCAGTCCTTGAGCAGGCATAATGGTTGAGAACCCAAGAACGAAGCTCTAAATTGGTCCCAATGTCTTTTTCTTGCCACTTCAGGAGGAAACAGGCCTTGGCCTCAGTGTTACAAATACTACTTGTGAAACTCAATACAAGTCTCTTAAGTTCCTTATCACGACCTTAAGAAGGCTGAGGAGGAAGTAATTCAGGCTTTCTTTTCCTTTTCCTTCTGTTCAGGTGCTGCATTGCGAAAAGCTGGTAGACATTAACAGAAATGGTTCTTAAGCAGAAAAAGGCAATAAATGGAATGAGTAAGTAAAAATACACTGAGCCACTGCTCCTCTAATTTCTGCTGCAGCACTTAATAGATTTCCAATCAGCTGAACTAAATTATGTAATTGTCAAACAAATAATGTTTCTAAAACCTGTGGCAACATAATTTAGACCTCAGAAACTGAAATCTCTCACCTTCAAAACCATTAAAATAAATTTTAAAAAAACAGAAAAAAACCACACCAAAACACAAACAACCCAAACATTTCAACTGATAAATTTTCTAATATACCTCATATGGCATAAAACACAAAAATGAATTCCAACCTGGATGAACTTCTTGCTGAAGCATCTCTGCTTTCATGTACAGCCCCGCCATTTTGCTGAACTTCTACTGAACAGTAAGAAACAAATTCAACAGAAATATTCTATTATATCTGTTTGAAATCTTAATCCAAATGTTATCATTGACTTAATTATTTTAACTTACTGGTTGCTGATGAACTGAGATTTGTAAGAGATTCTTGTTCAACAACCAAACCATCTAGCACAACTGTCAGTTCACCTGTTTGCACCATGCCACTCTTGTTTTCCAAAGAGAGTTTCAACTGTTCTTTTACCTTCTCCACTAAAAATGGAGTTGGGGTGGGTAGGGGAAGAGAAGGAAAGAAGGGGTAAAGGAGAGATTAAAGTTCTAAATAATATTAAAAGAGACCTTCAGCACACAAATGTGATATATGCATTTAGTTCTACAAAACTGAACATGTGAGATACTCAAATCAATGCAGAAATCACTATGGAGCTGTGTATATTTACACGTGCTGTGGGTAAATGCACACTTTGTTTTAAAAATGAACTGTCTGTTTACATAGTATACTCTATAGGTATGCTAAAGAATCCATGCGGATTCAGTACTTTGTTGTTAATGATTTCCCAGGTCTGTCATTTCCCTTAAGCCCTTTGGAAATTACACACTACTTACATAACATGTGATGGCTTAAAAGTCAAACAACTTCTGAACCACACATCCAAATATCATCAGTCACTAGGAACCTCATTTTACAACCAAGGCTTATATTCATTTCCCATAGCACCTTCCAAAACTAATTCTAAAAGACCACGGAAAAAAATATCTCTTTGAGGAAGAAGTAAATGCAAAGACTGCATAGAGTCACTCTTCCCTCAATTTTAAAACTATTTTTAGTAAACCCTTACTAGCATTTTCATAGATTACAGCTCCAAGGATTAAACAGTAAGAGAGGATGCCTCAGGTAACCGAAAGTTAAATCAGAAACTATTTTCACTGAAAGAAAATTTGAGATAACTGATGGTGCAGTAAAAGTATTCAATCTGACTGACAAGCAGTACACGCATTTGTAGAGAGACATACATAATCCAGAGGTAAAATATGCTGGGAATGCTACATAATTCTCTCTAAATCAACTACTACCAGTACAACAGTTAAAGCTACATGTCATAAATCCAAACACAGTCAGCTAAGAGTTCACATTCATCTGGTTAAAATGCTTAAGACCTTTTAGTGTTTGTGTTCTCAGATTAAAAGATTAGTTTTTTAAGATATGCCATCATATTTCCCTCCATATGATAGCATCCCAAGTTAAATTTAAACTGGGCACTTCTATGCATTAAACTAGCATTTCCATTTTTTCTTCATTCTTAACATGCATCATAAGTGAAAAATAAACACGAAAACAGGGGAGGCTACCATAATCTATTGCCAGATACACCCAAGCTATTACTCGAAAGAGCAGGTTTGACAGCGTAGCTGGGCAGCAGTTCCCAGCAGAAACACGCTGCTGTACTACAATGCATTTTAAAGGACTTTAAATCTCTGGAGCAAGCACAAAGCTCCTAAATCTACAGGATTACTGATTTAGCAATCTGCATTTTGCAAAAGAGTACTACCTCAAAGAAGAGAAAAGAAGAAACTAGCCTACCACAGAATTGTTTAATTAGCACATTCATAATTTTTGTAAAGGGTGGTTGGTTTAACTTCTGCTATTTTAATAGGTTATCTTCCTAAACCAGATCAATTGTTGGCTGTAGTTCAACTGAGCTGGCAAGAAAACAAAAAATTGTGGGCAGCAATTTAATACTGGTGGTGTTTCGCAGAAAAAGTAAACTCATTAATTTTAAAGTTTCTGCATTTAGAGGACTTCCCATTCCATATTCATCAGCAAAGAGCCTTTCAAGTGCTGCATTTTACAATAGGTATCAATAACTAAATGCATGAAGGATACCAATCAGATTATTCTACCACTGAATTCTTAGATAATCCAGTAAGTGTCAAACTACTGATTTGCCCAAATAAGAAACATTGCACATAAATTATTTTTGGTGCAATGTACAGCAAACTCAGTCAACCATTCCCTGAAAGAATTTGTCAAGTTGTTAGGTCCTACCTCCCCTGGATCTAATAAAATATTAACTATTTTGTTAGAAATAGCTAAAATAATAATTACTTTTTGGGGGCTAACATTATTATAACACAGTTTCTTCTGATACAATTTTCTTATTTAAGAAGAAAATTTTCTGCTTAACTATGAAATTTACTGCTGAATTATTATAACACTGGTGAAGAAGCCCCACTTAATTTTGGATTCTGTTCCATGTCTCTGTAAGACTCAGAAAAATTTAGCTTTTTTTTTTTTTTTTTTTTGGCTCTCCTTTCCCCGCCACACCCATCTAAACAGACACCTCAGGTTTGTGTATGTAACTTGCAAGAGAGGTTAAGATTGGTTTAGCTGGAATTCTATTGCCACTCTGGAATGGAATTTAAAGTGTGGATTCACCATCTTGTTGTACTAAAGAAAAACAATTTGTAAAGCAAATTAGATATATCCTATTAAAAATATTTAATACTAGAAGTTACTTAGAACAAACAATCTCTAATGTACTAAAAGGAAGATCACAATTGTTTCATTAATCAGTGTTTTCTATTGCTCTCTGGGCAGCTAAATTATGAGGAACAAATATCCAGCCTTTCTATTAGTGACTCCAGAGAAGGAAAACATGAAAAATTACATGGCTTTTCTGAAAGTTTAACTTTTTTTTTTTTTTGGTTACCAAATCTAAAACAGATCTTCTACCAAATTAGTTACCAGCTTGCTACAAAACATTGTATTTAATCACTTCTGCTTTTACTTAATTTTCAGCAACTCATACTCTACTGTTTGTTTCAAATGTATTATATCCCATTGTGACATTTAAATTGTTCTCAATAGCACAGACATCTCTAGAAGAGAAAAGTAAAGACATTAACTAAAAGCCAGTTGTAATTACATGCATAGTTAGTAGCTGGTTGCCAGTTTGATACACAGATTAGTAATAATAATTCTACTTTATTCAAAATATCTTTCATGACAACTTACATTTTCTATTGTGTACTTCCAAAGCTTGTTTCAAGTCTACAGTGGCTCTTCCTAATAACGCATCTGCTTTTAAAGTGTGATGGCTCCACACTCTAAATTCCAGCGTAGTCTGTGGAGTCACATTCCTGCATATAAAACACATTTAAAAAAAATATATACACAGATTTTAAAGAATTTGTTCTTGTTATTAGGAGTACTTGAACTTCATTCACCTTCTTGTATTTCTTGATACTATTTCTTGAAGTGAAATTCTGTATTGCAAGAGGAAATTTTTAACTAAGAGCTGTGAACACTATGATATTTACACTTAGGATCAAACTTAAAGTGAATTACTATGATAGCATAAGGAATTTGAGAACTATCAGAATAACCCACACTAAGCTCAAATCTCAGTTATATAAAACATATCTTTATTTATGAAAGGCATATTTCCCCTATCCTCCAGAGTTCTACCTAAAAGCTTACATTACTAAATATGGAGAAAAAGGTGGGAAGTATGCTTGCCTGTCGCTAAAAAAGAAAAATACTAAATATTTTTTAAAAAGGAAAAAGCAATGAAGCATCTATTTGCAAGCAGGAAGAACCCACTTAAGAGGTGTCAGCTTGCCATGAAAGTGTCGATAAACATTTTTTTGTGAATCCACAAATATATATATAACCATAAGGCATACTCTCAGAAAACAGAGGGGAAAAATCCAATGATGAAGCTAAAGTAAAAATTGGAAGCAAGCAGAAAGGTAAAGGACCCACTTGCAGTAATATTATGACAAGCTTTGGCATTGACCTCTCCCTTGCTAAAGCTATGCTAGGTCCTGGAGAATAAGTTTTGTAGTACAGGGTCTAGTACTGCAAGGGTGCTCTTGACTGTGAAAAATGGGAGTAGAAGTACTTTATTGCAAAAAGTCAAAGACTACATATCCATCGGTATTGACCTAATATATATAGAAAGTTATGTCAGCAATGATGAAAATAATAATAAAAACAACCCCCCCCTCCCAACAACAGGACTAGAGCTCTACAGTCACTTGAACATGTTGGACAAGGTGGACCATTTTTGCTGAAACACAAGCAAATATATTTTTGTATTTTGAATAGGCTGCCTTTTAAGGGAGGTCTTAGTAGAAGAGCAACAAAGTAAAGGAAAAAATCCCCAATACCTACACGCACAAAATATATTGCTGCCCCATGGAAGTGAGGGGAATTTGGTAAGCCAGAGAGTTCACCTAATGTCAAATACCATTCCAATAGCCAGAGGAAGAGGGGACCAGAATATCTTAAACATATTTATAAGGGTAAGACCCTAAGTTAGCAATACTCATTACAAAATGAGTCTGCCTTTACTATGCATTGCAAATTGTCCCATTTCTATCAGATCATCAAATCCTGCCAAATCAAACCCACCTCCTCAACAGAAACTCGAGTCTCTGTGAATATACCGATAGCTCTGTACTTGTTCTAGTTCTTGATCCTGGAAATCATCCTCAGGTCCAAGACTATGTTATTCTCTTCTGCAACATTGCAAAGGGCTAATAAGTTCACTAAACCTGAAATACCAAGAAATGAGGCACAGGAATACTCTACTTGCTTCACACCAGGTCTGGAGTAAGTAAGTGCTCCCAAGCAGAGTTTCCCAAAGATGTACCACTCCCCACTCTCCAGCACTGTTAGTTACTGGAATCTAGCATGGTTCCTGCTACTACCAAACCCAGCTATTGCACACAGACACATCAGATGCCGTGAAATGTACTGGCCCAGGCTCAATGCCACTTGATAGGAGCTATGCTGTTTCCAGACCCAAGTCTAAACCAATACAATCTTGCTTGTGAATAAAGCATTCTAACCAAGTGTTCTTGCCAGTTCTTCATGAAGTCCTATTCAGGTATATCTACACCCCTAGCACAGTTAAGCCAAACTAAACTACAAGAAGATTAATATGGTCAAATATCAGGGTAAGTTGCAGGGTCACTTTGCAGTTTTTGTGTGCACATCCCTTCACCGGGAAATTCAAAGGAAGAAGTGACCTTCCTCATAACTATTACTTATCCAGCTGAGACTTTAAAAAGTTGAGAATTACATGGTTACAACTAGTAACTTTCTAGGAAGGTGTGCTAAAAACAGTGCTAACAAATACCAAGACTATACCATGTACAGCCACGGTATGCAAGTACTACACTCAGTAGGAAAAAAATATTCTCAAAATATTGTAAGGATTCAGAAAAAAATCATTTGAGATAAATACCAACTTATGTCTGCATTTAGACATCAACAGCCAGAGCAAACTATGTAGGCAGCCAAGCTTACTAAATATTTGCCTGCCATGTCTGTCTAATAAATAGTATCAAACAACCAAAAAAATCTACTTACACTGTCAGCTGCTCATCCCATTTGGGATTTGAAGAACTACTTGATTTTGCTGTTTTCTTAATTTCTCCATCTGCAGTTAATTCCGTGTAGAAAGTTGTTCCAAACCAATTCTTTTTCCGTTTCAGTTTGGCACTAGAAACTAATAAAATACATTGCTTTATCTATAACAGCACACTGTTGCTGAAAAACAGAAAACGTACTGCCTACACACTGTATGAAATAGATTGCATGGCAATGTTTTTCCTTCTCTACTTCTGCTGAACAGAAAGAAGTCAATGCAAAAATGGTAGCTTTTATTTTCAAAAGCTACTTTGTCAGATAGTTGAAACCAAGCATCACATACTCTTCCCCACATACTGGCAGGACTGGTTTTAGAGACAGCACAATTATTTTAGGGATAAGCACTGGAAATAACGTAGGTTATCTTCTCATTGTTCTTCCTATTCTTCCCTAATTGAAAAATGCCCTAAGTATGATACATCTTATGATGCATCTGAGAGATTATCAAGCCTTATTTTTTTAGTTATATATTGTTATGAAAGTCGATGCAGTTCACACCTATTTCAAAATGTCCCTGTATAGCAAAGCCTATATACAGAGCTTCATTTCTTTCCCTGTATTACTGTATGGTTGAATTGTGGTTTTACACATCCGTTTGTCAAAATTAAGAAACCTGATCTTAGATCTCCCCTATTTTAAACAGCTTTGCAGATGAACTCAAAGGTTTCAGGTAAATATTCAAAAATTAAGAAACACCACATGACCAAAGAAGCTATTTTTCACCTCCAAATCACTGGTGAGTTCCTCTGTGCTCCTGAACGTAAGTCTGTTCACCCTCTTCCATGCCCAGCTGAGGAAATCCAACAGCAGCCTAACTGCCAAGATTTTAAATTCTATTTCAGGCAGATGGTGTCTTGAAAAGACCACAGGAATGGACTCTCAGCTATACTTACCTGCTGGCTATGCCTTCTCTCTTGCTTCAGTGTGATCTTGCTCCCTCCACTTGCAAACTAAAACAAGGCTGAGTGTTTTCAGCCATTTGGAAATAATTCTTCCCTGTTCCTTTCCATAAAGTACCTTTATGGTACTTGCTAACTCAATGTTTAAGTTTGCTAAACTGAAAGGGAGAGATGTTTCTGGATTTCAGTATTCTGAGACATATACATCAGTTATTTAAAAGTTAGTGGGATGCAAGCATCCAAGATTCTAAAGGTAGTAGCCATGGACTTTTACTTAGATTCAAACAAAAGGTGCAAAATTAACTCCCTCATACTTGGAAAGCCTAGTCTTAGTAATGCTTCATGGGTCATAAAAGGGTACTACAGCCCAGAAAATGATGAAAGCTTGAATGTAGAAAACTAAAACTGTAATTCCACGAGTCACATTTTTTCATCTGAAATCATGATACATTTTTAAGCTTTGACAACCTGTACTTCTTCCACATTTTTCCTCCACAATTTGCTTTCCAAAGGAAAATACAAGATTTATTAAAACACAGGTATTAGTAATGATATTCAAGCTTCCTTTTAATTTCCCCTCTTGTATCTCATTATGTTTTAAGTTAGTAAATTTTGAGTGCCCAAACATAAAAGGAGACCATTGTCATCTTTTGGTTAGGACATCTTCTAAAAAAAACTATGAGTAAGTAATAATACCAGCAACCCTTCCAAAACAAGATCTCACCAAAAATATTTGAACAAATACTGATGGCAAAGCACGCCTGCAACATGCTGCATCTGTCCAAACTCAAACAAGTCACCACTCCGTATGAATTCCTTGTCTGCAAAATGAGTCTATGAGACTTGCTGCCTTTATAAAAGTGCTTTTTAAGTGTAGTTCTTGAAATATAAGTCTAGCTTCTACAGCAGCATAAACAAAACTGTGCATAAATATGAAGTGTAGGTCAAGCAATACTACAGTCCCACACTCCTCTGTGTCCCACTACTTTCCCTGTACTGGCACTGGCATTCCTGTGATTTTGCAATAAAAACTGGTTAGAGAAATAAACCTTCAGAAAACTAATCCTAAACTTTGTAAAGACCTCTTCCCATTTGAGCCCTGACCCAGATTTCTTGGAGTCAAAAGAAGTCCCAGTACCAGAATACAAGACTATTTACATAAGGAACAGCTTAGCACAGGATACAAAATTACCACTTCTGTATACACAGATCTGAAGTTAAGGGTAATTTGTGCACGTCAGTTTACAATTGTATATTTACATTCAGTCTAAAGGTGGCTCCATCTCTGCTGTCAGCTGTTGCCAGATTTGATGATTCATCACATTATTGAGTAATGTGCTCCTTACATAAGATTTATCAGTTTTAAGATTCATCTCTTATTTAATTTCATAACATATCCATTTGGGGCACTCTTCAAAATTATATTTTTTCTCAGATAACCTGGCCATCTTTGGATCATCCAACAAGACGCATCTTTCTTTGGATGCAGCCTTTATTAAGACATGGTGTCTTACTCATGTTTTTTCCAAATTTTTTTCAGGATAGCCTTAATATATTCTTGGCCATGCATTCACTTTTACTTCAGTGTTCCCAGATTTCTCAAAATCCCTGGAAAGTTCAAGTGAGTTATCAATGGTAAAATAATACTTGTACACATAAGTATTTACGATAGATGTATTTATGCACTGTATTTTGTATACATATGTATGTATAAATACATATACTATGTGCTGGTAACATTTTCACTTTTAACTGCTGTAACACTGTCACAATTAGCTATCAAACTTGTTTACCTAGATGCATTTTGCTTATCTTCAGACTACAAGGAAGTCTCAGTTCTGCTCTGCCATCCCACAGAGAGACTAGCTAAGACTGACATCAATTGTCACATCTTTGACCAGTTCTTGTCCATCAGTAGCAAAATGCATAACCTACTTGGCCTGTTCAACATCTACTGAAAAAGCATCCCCAGCACAATCAGAAATTTCCAGGCCTGTTTGTAGCCTACTGTGTTTCCCTTCCATGGATACCAGGATGGCTGAATTCTGCCTCGAACTATGAGAACTAGCAGAGCAAAAGGAAAAAAAAGTAGTCACAAGAGACAACATAGTAAATTTCAACTCGATAGAAGGAAAAACTATCACAGTGACGTGGTTTATCACAAGGAAAGCTGGTAGTCTACAGCCTTTGAGATACTGAAAATTCAACTGGACAATACCATGAGCAACCTGATCCAACTTCAAAGGTAGCCTTGCCTTCATCAGAAGAGTGAACAGGGAACCACCAAAGGTCCCTTCCAACCTAAATTATTCTATATGTCTGTTTAATCCAACCTGCGGCCCTAAGAATATTATACTCAACAAGTATTTACCTGATATGTAGTGAAAGAACTTAATCTTTTGAAGGGCTAGCAAATTTTGTGATCCCCTCCAGTTCTCCACCTTCACTACAACATTGTACTAATTTTCTGCTTGGGGTTCACTACAACCACCAATCTTTTTCCTAGAATTTCACTAATATGTGTTCCCTCTTCAGAACACATGTCATAACCGTTTGTTCCCTAGCAAATTTTCTTTCAATTGTCTGTACTGTTGCACAGAAGATCTTTTTTTTTTTTTTTATTTTGAAGATATATTAAACCCTGTCATGCAACTCACCGTATAATCTCTAATTAGCTTCAAATCATCTACATGCATTATAGTCACATTATTAACTGTAACATTCATACCAGTTATTAAAATATTAACTACACTAGTTAAGTTTTACACTCACTTCCAGGATTGCTTTTGTACAAAACACGTTTTCCTGTAAAAATCACTATGATACAAATCACCACTTGCCTGTTACTTGCATCTGTAATCTTCCATTACGGTTGTTACTTGTATCAGATCTTGGTGAGGCTGTGGCCATGTCAGAGGTTTAGGCTTCAGCCTAAAAAAAGCAAACAGGTAGCTTATTAAAAAGTACTTATCTCTGCATGTTAGCAACAGCTATTAAATAAAATGTTCAACTAATCAAGAAGTTACCATATATTATTTAGGTGAGGCAGAACATATTATTTCATAACAGCAGTTATAAAAAGCAATCACTTTGGAAATTTGTCCCATCTTACGCCTCTAAGGATGCCAAGACACTTCAGTTACATACATATTTATGTAGTTTAGAACAACTGTGTAAGGCAAGAATAGAAACTCAGCTGTGATGTATCAATAATTCTCTCTCTAGAAGACATACTCATGGTCTCATTTCAGATAAGCTGAGCACCAACAACTTCAAATGAACAAAACATGTGAAGTATTTACATGCTTGAAAATCATGCTGCCACCAGAACAATACACTCAAGCAGTACCAAAAGCGATTCAGACAAACATTTGCATTCTATCCCTAAATTTGCCACCAGCTTTCTGCCCCACTGTTGTCCACTCACAAATCACTTCCCTCATCTATTGAGGCCATATGCACTTTACAAGGACCACCCCACCTTACCACTCAGCAACTAAAACTGTGTGTGTCAGATCCCAGCTGGGGCATCCCAGCACTTAGACTTGCAGACAGCATCACTCCTGTCCTCCTGAATTACTACACTGGAAACACATCTAGAAGTAAAATATTCTATCAGACAACTACTTTTCATGAGGAAAGAATATATACCTGAATATATATATTCCCTCACCTCGATGAACTTGCACATGTTTCTGTGAACACAACTGGTTTCAGTAACAATATGGGAAAAGCTGTCACCAAACGTTTTTGATCATGCACCTCTACAAGTAAAAAAATTTTGAGTGCATATCCCCAATATGTGTGTATTTATTTATAAATTATATATATATACCACCGTACTAATACATTCTGTATATATTACAACATATAAAACCAGAAATTAAAAAGGATAAGATGAAGATGGAATAAACAGTATTTTTAAAGAATTTTTAATGATAAAAAGCTCTTTTGCTCTTACTAATTTTTTTTTGGTTTTTGTGAGAGTCATGTGACTGAATATGCTGCAGCATTTTTTAATATGTTGGCTTAACACTTTGTAATACAGTGATTTGAAGGTCTAGTTTTAAATTCAGTTTATTGGCTGTCATAGATGGAAAACACAATTTACAAAGACATGTACATCCAAAATCAAAGTGCATCACTGGCTACACTTTCTAAATCATGACACTCATTTTGCCTCTCCATCCACTAGTTACACGAAGTTTTTTCTTGAAATTTGGCCAGTAAATTTCCATCTTCCCTGATATCAATCACTTGTTATTAAAAGGTAATGGATGGTGTTGCATCTTCATACTTTTAACAAATTTTCAGATTCTGAAACTCTTAATTGGGAGGACTTTTAAGCAGATGGGAAAATTCTGCTTCCAAGTCTAATTGTACAAATATGGGAGGTTTTACAGATGACACACATCTTTTCTGGTAACAAAAATCACACAACGAAACATTTCAAAACATCCATTTTCAAAATGGTCTCTCCCTAGCATCAGTTTATTAAAAAGCAGTAGGATTCTTGCTTGGTAAAGTACCATCTTCACCTTCAAGGGAAGGTGTCTTATGTGTCTTAACTTTTTTGAAAATAACTGATAGTCAGCATACTGCTGACTGTTATCACCAAACAGGTCAGGAAATTCCTAACACTTGTCTTTTTGTGAGATAGAACATGTAATTAATGTTCAAGTTTTACAACTCTTCTAAGCACTTTGCTGTGATAACTAGCAAACCTCTGCACAGTACAAAAGATCTTCCTGGTCACACCCGGTGTCATTACAGATTATTTTAAATACTATTTAAAGGTTTTGTTTTCATACAATGAACCACAATGATGACATCCTGCAGCACTTTGTGCACTTACGGCTCCAACTTCCTTGTTGCTTGCCTATGGACCAGGCAGTGAATGAATTCTGCATGTGGTGCTCACCTTGTAACCTTAGCCCAGAACCTTTTTTACTTTGGTCAATCAGCCACTCCATCTGTGGTTACTTTTGTACAGTTTTTTCCATTTTAAAAAACTGCTGTTATTAAAGAAGATACTGCTTAGAATTTATGGTTAAGAATGTCTCCGGTCTGATACATCTTTCCCTAGTGAATTTCATTATGGACACAGATCTAGCAATTACTGTAAGTCGAGCCACACCACAAACACCTATACTTTCATCCAACTGTCTGTACAGCAAGCCACTGTGTAATTTTGTCTAATATTTGTCTCTTCAGAACTTTGGCAATGTTTTCCAGACATCTTCCAACAGTATCTGCTGACAAAAGAATGTTTTAGTCTGTCACCAAATTGGTTTTATTTCAGACATTTTTACTACTGCAGGAAGATGAAGTGCTTCCTCAACAGCATCTGTGTCTTCTGCTGAGAAATCTCAAAAGAGGCTTCTAACGATTTATCACTAAGTTCAGTAAAATCATGTAAAGTCTTGGATTAAGTATAGCATGACTAACATTGCAGAAAAAAACTGTAGATGTTTGCCTTCATGTTCAGGGTGCTTAGTTTTTAAATGCCTTGCTAACTGTGATGGCTTCATACTATCATTAGCTGATACCTCAAGAAACAATGTTCATCATTTCCAATAGTGGATGTATATCCGTATTTGAAATACCCTTCTTGATAAAGCAAATTGTTTTGGCTGACTTCTTGTCAGATCTAATTGCCAATGGTTTTATCTCATAATACATCCAACCAAGAGCTCATGCTAGGAGTAGAAGGAGCATCAGCTCCGCCATGTTCTTATTATCCACATTATTAATATTATCTTCAATCCATGGTCTCTTTGCAGGAATTTTTTTAAGCCACTTCCCCATTTTGTGAGGGTTTGTTTAGTAAAAACTAAATATTATAATCCACAAATCCTCCTAACTGGGCACAAGTAAACTGCATCCATTACAATACACTGGAAGTGAATGAACAAATGAAGGTGACCCCATCATACAGCGGATCCGTCTTCAGGACACCTCACGAACCAAATGTGACACAGGACCATCCCACAAACAGACCTACAGAGGATGCCAGTGTCAATATGTATACTAAATAAAGCTTAATTCCTGTCTTATTTTTCAGGTAAAATGTAAGTCCTAGATCTTCTTCCTACATTTCACTGGATGGTCTTCTACACCTAAGTTTGGAGGCCACTGATACGGAAAATGTCATAAAAGCAACAC
The DNA here is from genome assembly GCF_009650955.1 of Corvus moneduloides. Taxonomy (NCBI): domain Eukaryota; kingdom Metazoa; phylum Chordata; class Aves; order Passeriformes; family Corvidae; genus Corvus; species Corvus moneduloides. Next base: position 137,261,969 of record NC_045476.1, on the reverse strand, counting down.
ATTCAAACAACTCTGAGGCAAATAAATTCAAATTCTTCACAAGAAACCAAGATCTGCAATCTAGTTCTACGCACCCACTAAAAAACTAGTTTAGGCATACGTTTTTAATCGACAAATTATGATTGTTTCTTTCCTCTAACTGTTTAACCTGCATAGATCTAAAACACTAGGGGCATCTTGGTTTTTATTTGGTCAGTTGGATGGGTTTTGTACTTTTTTTAACTTTACATCAAGGATGCACAAAGCAAAATAAATGCAAAAAATAAATAAATAAATAAATAGTGCCAGAGTCCTCAGGTAGACAGTTCAATGTGTAACCTCCTCAGACTTCAGTGTTGATTTATCTGCAAGCAATACCACCTACCCAAACCTGAGTTTCTGGCTCTGGCATTTGGCAAACATGTTTGCCAATCTTCTGATAACAGGGAAGTGAGAATTCACTACACTTAGCTTTGCATCTTTCCTCTTGAAGGAAAAAATGACCATGATGCCTGGGAGAAACTGCAGTGTGAGGGAGATCTCAACAGCTGATGGAGATGAAACAAAGTTAGCTTGGGGCTGGCTGAGGGGCTGTATGTAACTACATGACTGCAACTCACAACAACAGTCCCCCGATATTCTGTTCTGCCCCTGTTGAATTAATATCCTTCTGTAATAAGAATCTATTTTATATTTTTGGCAATATGGTACACTTAGGCCCATTCACACAGCAATGATTACAGTTCCACGTTTTCAGTATGTTGTAAATGAAATACTGACATTCATGTCAAATACTATTTAGAAAAACAAAGTAAAATATATGGAGGTTCAAAAAACAAAATTTAAACCATTACAAATAAACATAGGTCTTTATCAATGATACATAAAGTTTTGTGTCATAGTTTATATTGAAAAGGGCTTTACTGAACAGATCAAATTAGTTGAACTGACTGATTCTGTTTTCATCATGTTCCAAAGATTCTAACGCTGCAGCCCACCCATTCTTGCTTAACTGATTAGAAATCAAGAACTGTATTACAAATTAAGGAGAAAGGAAACATTAAATTTATTTAAGGCTTCAGTCATCAGTTATTTTCATCACTAACTATCCAAACTCAGCCACTGACATTTTTAAATTAGCAGGTTATTGCCTAATCAGCTCAGATGTAGGCTGGCTCTTCTGGGAGACAGCCTGCTGACATGACGATGTTTGTCATTTTCATTCAAGATCCAAAAAGCTACTCTAATGTTAATATTTAAAAAAAAAAACAGAATTTCAACTAAACATGTTGTCTGATCTGAAGGAATGCATGGGATGGCAATTAGACCAAGAGAAATGAAAATATTCATTAGGAGGACTGAGTAGTTTTCACATCCAGAGTAATGACAAAAGCAAAATACCTGTACTTTCTTGATCTAATTTGCAAAAAAGTCTCCATGAGAAACAGATGGTGAAGAAACCCTGAAAGATGAGGATTTTTTTAACTCAACAATTTTAAAAGTTATATTTCAAATAATGCAAGCCCTTACCACTAATGGACAAGGGAACACTAAGGGCACTAATTACTGTTTTCCTGCATCATGGACAAACTTTTTTTTCCTCATCCCAAAATCCCTTGGTTTTGTTTCTCAAAATAAACACCCAGTTTGGCTCCTGAATATATTGATTAAGGGTTAAAATCTTTGAGGTTGTCTTTACATAATCTTAAAAAGAGGATTACATACATCAATGTAAGAGTCACAATTCTTGCAGTTATAATCTTCCTGAAAATCAGGGGATTAATTCTGACAGGGTTACAGTCACCACACATTCCCAAATACGAACTTGCTACACCTCTTTATTCAAGCTCTAGGTTAAACTTCATTGGTCTAGAGTATGTGAAGCTTTACTTTCAGAACTGTTTCATCAACACATACAAATACCACCCCCAGCTTCAAAATTCCTGGACAACAAAAATTCACAGAGAGACTCTGGAGAGCCCCATGAAGACCATCGTGATCACAACATTTTTGTCTAAACCATCCTCATCCGACATAACTGTCACATCAACTGGAAGAGTACAATCTCGTTATTAACTCCTACAGCTGATATTTCAATACTACTTCATTTGTATATATTATTTTGGGTAACTACACATTGATTAGGACAAAATAAGATCCAAGAAAAACCATGGAATGGACAACATAGTAGTGTATTAAAAAAATTAAAGGTTCATTTTCTAATTCATGTGAATAAACAGTTCCATGGAATTCAGTCTTGTTAACTATATTTATAAAATTTACACTTCTGTGAACAATGTTCTCTAAATCTCAAAATGCTATTAAAACATCAGAAATAAAAGGGAACTACAACAGTGAATACTTCATTTATTTATTTTTTAGTAATTAGTAGAACAATTACATATTCATAGAATTTAAGCAGGTACATTTTAAATTGCATTACTCATCTGGTAATGAGTGCACCTGGTGCAGGTATTTCTTGTGAAGCTGAAACTTAAAAAGTATCACTGGAGCAGCAAACACATGTTTATAAATTTCCTGATGCTGTGAACCAGTAATTGAGGAGGTATTTCACGAAGAACCAAGGCACTCAAAAGCAAAAGAGTACACCCACCAAGAGAGAAAACCATTTCCTAACTCGTATGATACCACAAGACTCAAGTTAGGAATAAAACAAACAAAAAAAAGTACCAGAATAGTATGGTCTAATTACCCATGATATCATTTCATAACATATGGAAAATCCCATCAAAGAAAACCGTTAATTTTTTTCTCGTTTTTTTTTTCTTGTACTTTAGTTCATTAATGTAAAAAGGTCAATTAATACTAAAGGTTGGAAAGGTGAAGAGTGATTTCAGAAGGCTGTAGGGGTCAGAATCCCTGTACTGTAGCTGTTCTGATATTCTGAGTGTGAGGTATGGGAAGGAAAGATTCTCGGGAAACTCTGCCCATGGTGGAGTATGCAGTACAGGGTGACAAAGCAACCCTGTGAGGGCATCTTTCAGGAAAAGACAGTTGTTCCACTATGTTGGGGAGCATAGGAAATCATCCACACTTCTAGTCCTGCCTCCAGGCCATCTTCTTCCACCAAAGAAACAAGGCTGGGGTGGGGGGAAGGGAGTTATGACACTGATGAAAATCAGCAAGTATAGGGTTGGAAGCAAGATTTTAATGTAAAAGTAAGAAAAAAAAAAAAAAAAAAGGAAAAAATGGCTTCTCTTATGTCAGATCCAAGTAAGTTTCTTAATCGATTTCCTTCTATTAAGACTTTCAAAATCCAGAATTTTTATTCAACACAATTCTGATTGGAAAGTCCATTTCACTATTTATCAACAATAAAAATGGTGATGATTTTGTCACAGCTAATTGAACATATGTCTAATTAACTGGGGCTTTTTGGAAAAACCCAAAACCGTATTCCTTCCAGAGAGAACCAGTAACTCTATTTTAAAAAATGAATGGTTTCTCCCTTTGCCATTGGGAAACTTTCAGCTCAATAATTCAAAATGCACAAACAGAAACCAGGTCTGAAACAGAACTGGAGAAATATCTGTAGACTCAAAAATGCATTGGCCCTTCTTAAAATGAGCAGCATAGTAGAGTCATTTTTACAATTCCTCTTGCCCGCTGCAAAAAACCAAAAACTAACAAAAAAAAAAAATCTAAGACTTGGCATTCCCTAAATGGATAGCTTTAATCATCAAAAGCTAAATTACAGTAATATTTACACATAGGGAAACAGAGAACTTAAAGGTTTATTTCTTTGAGTGCTACAAACCCTACTACAAACCACTTGCCACTTTAAAAAGCAATGGAAAGACTTACCAGTAAGACATGACTTCCACAAACACCAGCACGGCCTTCTAAGAACCACTGAACTTTTTGCTTCATGTTGAAGACAAAACTAATTTGTCCTTCACAGAAATTTCATCTCTCCTCCTCCATTTCAGATGTCCTCTTCCTCTTTAAGATTTACTATTACAGGCCAAGTCGGAATGGCCAGAGTTTCATTCTCTTTTCTGAACAAATATATGGTAACCAGGAATATACAGTGAAGCTCAATACAAATTTTGGTTTAGGTGCAATGGACTAGGGATACAGAAAAGACATCATGTAAGCCAAGGTACTAGCTTTAATTAACCGGCAATTAATTGGTGTATAGGGCAAGGGCAGGGGAAGAGAAAACAACCCTACTCCTGTGAATATTAGCTTCCAGTAAAAAGCTATATTCATGGACATCTTACATACTCAATGAAAATATTTTCTGGTTTGATTATTTTCAACAGAATGACAGAATTTAAACTACTCATAAAGCTGGCAAAATGGTACTTTGACATGCTTCAGCCACTTAGAAAAACTCTGTCACATATGCACTCTGTTACAGTCACTCTTAAGGAACCAAATTGTTTGAACATAAGAACAAACTTTAAGAAAAGGAAAATATTGTCTAGCTATACTATTGTTTTAATTATTTCACATTACACATCTTTCAAGCTGGCAAGGACTTTAAAAAGGGTTATATATAGCTATAAATGAACATATTGTAACAGTTAAGCTGGCAATAAGTTCCACTCAAAATTACTAGAAGTTGCAAAAACATTGAAGAGATTTTTTTTTAATGTCAAATAAAAGCATTGACATTCTTTAGTTAATTGAAATTAAGTAAATTAATTCAACAAGAACTATGGAGTAATGAAGCACTATTAAGCAGTAGGTGGGGTTTTTTGTCTCTCTTACACATATACTGAAAGAAATGGTTCAGTGGCAAAGCCCAGTAAGTAGGGCTTCAATGTGTGACTCCTGCTAGACACATGCAAAAAAACCAAAGTCCAAGTTACACACACAGCTCTAACCTTTGATTTCTAATCTGGATGCCTTACACTGAAAGTCTTGAATTCTTTCAATTTAATTTAATAGGTCTGTTTATATGACACTGAAATGTGGGATTTTTTTTCACAGATTAAACCAAGTTCCATGTCTTCTGGTATTCTGGCTTTTGCCTCAAGCAGCCAATTCCCAAATACATTTTTTTATCTGTATGAATTCAAATACTTCTTGGCTTTTAAACCCCTTATTTTTTGTTGTTTTCACCTTTACTACTTTTAAATTTCAGTCCTACGAATATTTTTCTCTTTGTATTTTATACCTATGTATTTTAAAATTTTTCTGGGAGATATTTTAATTATTCAACACACAACTACACATGAAAGCCATATGTTGCAAAATAAAAAAAATATTTAAGAATGGAACAAAGTAGCATACATGCTTACCATCAGGTTATGTCTTAAAATTATGCATAAAACTAAAGAACCTGAAACATTACAAATCCTAACTTCTGGGATAGTATGCTCAACGAAGGAAAGACTATTAACTTTTAGAATTCCTGTGAAAACAATTTAAGTCCTATGCTCAAACTGAAGTCAAAAGATGGAACAAAATGTATTCAGAATCCTAAACCATACAATAAGTTTACTAATTAGCCAGTAAATTTGTAAGATGCAGTGAGTAGTACTGAACAGTTTCCTCACCCAGGAAGTACCATTTGTAAAAGTATTATAAATAGTAGCTTAAGTCATTGTTTGATAGCTTAGAAAATATTAGAAATGGAAATCAGTTTTTCACTGATCATTTAAAATAATGCTAAGAGCACTGATTTTACTTCTCATCACACAATGGAAACACATGACGACAGTACTTCTAGGACAGGACTGTAGTAAAGACCATCATTTGTTGAGCAACAAATTATTTTCTGTGGTACTACTGTTAAACTTGAGTCAGACAAATACTGATAGACTGAAATGTAGGTCTCTACCTTAAAAAAAAATCTAGGATAGTTTATAAAAATCCAAAGTTAACAACTTGAAACTATTTAACAGAATAGTTAGCTACTTATCAAGACCGTAAGATTCCTTCAGATCCCTTTAGAACTTACTTCTTACTAATAGTTTCTCCAATTCCTTAGGTATTGATGAGTTTAAAATATGTCTGTTAAAAAAAATAACTATTCCATCAGGCACATAAATATTACCTATGCAAACAGATCTGGAAAACCTGAAATGACAGTAATATGTACTGTTCAAAACATTTGTAACTGTAGGGCATATACTATGCTAATAGTGAATATTGGCAACTTTTTTTTTTAAGTCAAAGCAGAGATGCTCCAGTGCCTTAATCATCTTGATGGCCCTTAATTAAACTCTCTCCAGCACATCCATGTCTCCCTTGTACTAAGGAGCCCAGTACTGGGCACAGCACTCCAGGTGCGACCTCATCACCAGTGCTGAGCAAAAGGGAAGGATCAACTCCCTCAACCTGATCGAGATTCTTTGTCTAATGCAGCCCAGGAACCAGTCACCATCTTTGCCCCCATGGCATATTGCTGCATCATTTTCAACATCATGTCCACCAGGACCCCCAGATCATTTTCTGTCAGCAGAATGTTTTTCTTCTCCTTTTAAAACTCAAAAGTACTACAAAAATCATCTTCAACTGACAATATCCCTCACTCCTTTATCTAAGAACAACTTACAAGTATTCCCCAAAAGAATGAGAATTACTTGAGGCCGAGAGGACTGAAAAAGGACCCAAATTTGTTAATTAGTACTCCAACAAAACAAAGGAGAAGAAAGCTATGAGAATATCCTCGTATTTTCTGTTTTCATCAACATACTTTTGGGAGTGAATTTTCAGACCAGCCTAAACAGTCAGGGATATAGGAGCATTTAATTGCTCATCTTTTTGCCAAGCCCACAGTACATACTGGTGGGTATAGATATAGTAGTGGCTTCCTCAGGATCTGCTTTCACACAAGTAGAATTTCAGCTTCAGCACTCTCCTCCTCCAAGGTTTATGAGCCCTTGCCAATAAGACAAGGCATTTGTTCTCCCTGACAGTAAACCAACAGCTTCTCCAGAGATACTTCAATGTCCCCGATACATCGTAAATATTTTGTTACTAAGTTCCAAGTTGCCAACCCTACAGCAGACCAACAGAGACCTGAACTGGAAAGCAAACTGTAACTCTTCCTGAAACACAGGACATCCTGAGATGGAAGAGACCCGCAAGGATCATCTCATCCAACTCCTGACTCCACATAGTGCAACATAAACAATGTATCTAAGAGCACTGTCTGAACACTTTCTGAACACGATGGATTGGTCAAGTTTCCAGGCTATGATATCACTGGTGTTTGTAAGACTTGGTGGAATGAGTCCCATGGCTGGAGCACTGGGATGGAAAGCCACAGGCTGTTCAGGAGCAATAGGCAGAGCAGGTAAGGTGAAGGAATTGCACTGTATGTGAGGAAGGGTTTGACTGCACAGCCCTTACAGTTAGTGATGATGTGATTGAGAGCCCCTGAGAGAGGATGAGGGGGAGGGGAAAAAAAGGAGTTGTTGCAGTGGGTGTCTACTCCTGATACTCCAGCCAGGATATAATCATTGATGAATTACTCTATAAGCAATTTAGGGGAAATCCCTGAATTTGTAGCCCTTGTTCTTATGAAAGATTTCAATTAATATCAACCAGGAGCACCATACCACTGTGATGAGGAAGTCTTGGAAATTCTTGAAGTCTGCAGGAGATAACTTCTTGTCACACATACTCAGTGAGCCAACTAGAAAAGATGCCCTCCCCAACTTGCTATTTGTGATAAAGGACTCGTGGGGGATGTGATGGTAGGTTGCTGTCTTGGCTGGTGTGATCATGAAATGATCCTGTTTAATTTTACATCTTTCTAGGATAAGGCCACCAACCTTGTGGATCAAGGGAAGGTGGCAGATATAGTTCTGGATTTTAGCAAGGCTTTTGATACTATTCCTCACAACATCCTTCTGGACAAGTTGTCCAACTGTGGGATAAGCAGGCTCATGGTATGCTCAGTGAAGTACTGTCTGAAGGGCAGAGCTCAAAGGGTTGTACCAAATGAGACTACATCTGACTGGTGACCTGTCCCAGTGGTGCTCCTCAAGGCTCAGTTCCAGGGCCCATCCTGTTCAATATTTTTACCACTGATCTGGATACTGGAGTTGAATGCTCCAGTAGCAAGTCTGCTGACTGGAAACTGGGGAGGGAGTCAGTGATCACCTTTCCAGGGTATTCAGTGACAGGACATGTAGGAATGGTTCAACATTGAGTCAGGGGAAGTTCAGACCTGACATTAGAAAGTACTTCTTCACTGAGAAGGGGGTCAAACACTGTATCAGGTTTCTTAGAGAGGTGGTCTATGCCCCAGGCCTGTCAGTGTTTAAGAGACATTCAGACAATGCCCTTAACAACATAGTTTACCTTGCTGTCAGCCCTGAACTGCTCAGGCAGGTGGACTAGATCATCATTGTAGGTCCCTGACAATTGAAATGTTGTACTCTCTTTTATTCTTGAAGACTGACAGCTTGGGGCCATGACCACTTCCCTGGGGAGCTTGTTACAGTGCTTGACCCAACTTTTGAGATCCTTTCCAACATACGCCATTCCATGATTCAGTGGAGAACTTCTTCTTATTAACCAACCTGGACTTTCCCAAAACAGTTCTAAGCAATTCCCTATCACTGGACACCAGAAGATGAGCACCTCCTTATCTGGTCCCCATCATATGGAAGTTGTAGACAGCAATGACGTCACCTCTCCATTTCATCTTCTCTAAGCTGAACAAATGTAGTATCCTGAGCTGCTCCTCCTAAGTCATGTTCTCTACTCCTCCTTTGGACAAATTCTAACATTCACACCGGGTCTGATATAAATACTACTGTATTTAATTTTCTTAAGCCAAGCTATATGCATTTTCCACCCCTCCACCTCAGAAACCAAATCATCTACTCCTGTTGATATGGAGAGCAAGCTATACACAAAAAATATTTTCTGCATTTTTTCAAGCACATTCACTGACTCTTGTTACAAATGCTGCAGAATTGATCTGTGCATTATCCATAACATATTACCAGCCTCATATTAGGGTATAAGAAAAAACATAGTACCATTACAGAAGTTTACAAAAAACTATATTTCCGAGTGTTATGCAAGAGGCCCAGACAAATGACTATGATTCCACTGCACACATCTGCCTGTTCTGTTCTGCCTTATACTTGGACCTTTTTAGCCTTGTTTTCCCAAGCAAAAATCACATGCATGACTCATACTGTCCACCTGCCTCTTCCCCCTCTTCCTTTCATCTCCATCCCTCTAAGTGAATCTGTTCACCACCAGATTCAGTTAAAATAAACTGAGAAGTAATATCCCCTAAAACACTAAGTTCCCATCAGTTCCACAAAGTTCAGTAGCATAGAAGAGGAAAGGACACAACTTCATGTGCTTGCTAAGCAAAGGGCTGCAGTATGAGCTCAAGCTTGCTACACTGCCTGACTCAAAAGCTACACCAACACCACAGAAAGCTCTGAATCAGCCTGAGCTGCAGCAGTGCATAGTGCCTTTTCTGCTACAAGTAAGAAAGGTCTAGAACAGCACATGAAGCAACGAATTGTAAGAAAAGTCTGTATGGAGCCTAGTCCCACTGCTACAGAGCAACTTACAGCAAAATATTTACAGTACACGTTGCTTGCGAATCTTAATCACAGTAATCACAATAATGCTTCTACATTCACAGTCCTACCACAATGTCAAATAATGAAAAATATCACAATGCCTCCTCTGTGTATTACAGATAAAAACACACACACAGTGAAACAAACAGAGTAAACAACTTCCAGGTTTCTTGAACAGAACAACGGTAGTTAAAGGCCAACACACACAACAAGAAATCAGGGAAGAATATTTTCTCCTTAATGCTAATATTTAGCTGAATAGTTCTCATATCTGCTAGAACATGTAATATGCTAGCTACACAAGTCTTTCTGGGTTGTCCTCTGTTATGGATAACCCTAACACTTATTGTTCATCAGACTTGCATCAAGAGCAATGTAAAGCAATATATTAAGATAGATTGTTAGAATACGGGCAGATTTTAGTGTACCTACACTGCAAACAGGAAACTTCACCCTAGTTACATACACGCACCTCCATATTAAACTATAGAGGTAATCAATTTTAACAACACGGAAAACGGAGAAGCGTGAGCTTCCAAACAGGCAGAGAGCCTGAGCACATACCAGGAGTGCCCAGATAGCATATAAAATCCACTTGCAGGCATTCATGCCTGTCAGCACCACCTTATTAGTTACAATAGCTTTGACTGGTGTAAACACATCTCTACTGCAGCCACAGCAAAATTAGCAAACGAGCAACAACTTTAAAGATGCTAACCAAGAGTGCTGCTGTTACTGTTACATCCCCCCCACTTTGTTTTTAAGGGATATCAAAAAAGGTGACTAAAGAATACCAGTAATGGGAAATACATTAACACTGCCCCACAAAACAGTTTGCCAGCCTCCCCATTGTTTTGGTAAGTCATAAAAACGATTCAAAGAGGGGAAGAGAAGCCTGCTCAGTGTTATGAGAAAGAGGCAGAAAGGGTTTTGCACAATTTTTGTCAGTAAGACATTTGATGTGATCCACCTCTCACCAGCAACTTTATCTCAAAAAATAGCTCAAAGAGGTATAAGTAGAATTCACTGCATGTTCTCACTCTCTTTTCTCTGAATATTTGATTTTTTAAAAGTGCTATGCAAGGCTCTTTCCAGCTGTCAATCTCAGCAGTGTTAAAACACGCCTGTCCTACTTCCAGTCACAGACTGCACTAATCTTACCTACTGCTACCTGGGAGCATTCAGCCCATTCATTGTCACTTACTTTTTCAAAAACAGCCCTTCAGTCTCTACAGTGCTAGAGAATTCAACCTGATCCTAACTAAGGCTCCAAGGTGATGAATAATTCTCACTTCTTAAAACAAAGAGTTTCCCGTTTCTGCTAATTATTTTCCAATCAAATTTTAATCTGAGTTAATCTGATTCCAAAATTTAACTACAAAAAAAATCACAAGTCGAGAACACGAAAACTAATAAAACACGAGTCTTACCGGAAGGGCCCAAAGCTTGACTTCTCAAGGGCCACAATAATACATTGCATATTAAGTTTAACACAGCATTATAAAAGCAACAGTGAAAGAAAACACACTCTCACAAATGCCAGTATCCTTTTTAGTGAAAATCTAAAGACTAAGTTATAAAACTTAAAATGATTAACAGCTTATTCTTGAGAGCAACACTGCCTTGAAATCAGGTGGCTACGTAAAGCTCACAAAAAAGACCATCCAGCTTCCCACTGAAGGATGTGAAAGTTATTCCCTAATTCAGGCTGATTTTCAAGGGACTTGCAAGGGTAGATATTAGAGGAAAGACAAGCAAGAGAAAAGCGTCTCCAGCATCCTTTACCCACACAACATACACCTGCATGATATGGTCAACACACAGGCCTTTAGCCTGAAGAATATTAAAAACCCTTAGTCATTCTCAAATTCTTCTTCCATATGAATCTCTCCTCCGCTTGCTGTCCTTTTTTGTACCTTCTCCAGTTATACTGTCCAGCTTTTAAGACAGGGCAGAACATGGAAAAGTTGAAAAAATACACAAAGCATTCACTCAAGCTAGGAATGCTGTGTGCACATAAACAGTGGCATGATGACAATTGTCTGTTTTATTCTTTAGTCTATTCCTACATCAACCTTTGAAACCACCAGTTTTTAAGCTGTGTAGCATCAATAAACATCTGGGAAAATGTTCTTAGTTCCCCTCTGTTATCAGGGAGGGATTGAAACACTAAATGTCCAACTATGAAGGAAAATAAACCCAAAGTGAATGTCTCTGCTAATACAGATTTATTTAATCAATTTTGATTTCTTACGGCCTTTAAAGCTTTGCAACTGAAGCAAGCAGCATAACAGATTTATACAAAAGAGATAAGAACAGCAACCAACCCTGAAAGGAAGCTGTCCCTGACAGTTCTAGTCAAAAAAACCACAAAACCAAAACATAAACAAACTATCACCAAGAAAGGCTACAGTGGGCAGTCCAGACTAACTTGCCCTTAGAAAGTATTTTAAAATGCATTTAGTTTATGCACTAAAATACAGTGCATAAGATCTGTATGATCTTTTTTATTAAAATCCCTATTTCTTAGCAATGGATTTTGTCCTTGTCTGTATGACAATTTATTCCTTATTTTGAATCACACATCAGTCAATCTCTACTGAATTGTGTAAGAATTACTTCTTCATATACTACCCTCCTCAACTTTTCCAAGTGTGCTCTAACATCTCCTTGTTTAGTTGTATGACACAGGCTTAAAAGCATAGGCTGGAATTAATATTTATTAGATTTAATATTTAAGGTTCTGTGGGCCTCTGCTAGAGGCCTCTCTTCACTTTTTTTTTTAATGCTAAAAAGTAACAACACTTTTCATTTTATTAGCACAGAAGCTGCACTACTCTGATAGTTTTCTCCTCAATCAGTTATTTTTTCCTGATGAAAGACTGAATACAAACAAGAAAGAAACCCAACAGTCCATTTCTAAAAGAGCCAAAGCTAGGAGATTCCCAAAACCATTTACCATGGAATAGTAACAAATATGCTTATGTAAGTAATATAAAAATAGCATGTAAGCTCATATATGTTATATTCTGAATACATTCCAACACTGAGTTTTTTACTCCATTCCTGATGGGACATTTTCATACAACAATTCTTAACTATGTTTGGTACTTGTTAACAAATACTTCATTACACCTCATTTTGAGGAATAGTTGCAGCTGCTCTTTCCAACACACATTAGGTCTCCAACGTTAACACAAAAAATGTACCTATCACCAAATATTACACTAGCCACTGTTATTTCCATCTGAAGGTTCAACTTTCATTACTCAATAAATAATTCTACTACCTAAATATTTTGCCAGTTCATTAGCAGGAGACAGTTTATCATGTTATGAACTAAGATTCCAACTAGTTTTCTTTCCCATAGCTATTCCCTTGACAATGCAGTTTAACTCGCCATCCCATGAAAACATTTTGTCAGCAATCTATTACAAGACATTCAGCCAGGGATTTATTTTACTTTGGAATGACACACAGCTATCAGTCTTCCACCACATTTTCAACACTGACTGAATTTTTCCTGTCCTTGTAACTGGCATCTTGAAGTCAAAATACATCTTTTTTTTCTTTTTTTTTTTTTAAGCCCAAAATCTTTTCAGCTACTAAGTAAGAAGAGTGATCATTTTTTTAAAAGATAACACTGTATGAAGATAGCTGGAAGTGGAAAATAAATTGTGCCAAGAATGGAGGAAAAAAAGGAACTGAAATTTAAGAAGAAGCAGCTTCCACACTTCTAACCTGAGGGGAAAAGGGAAGTTTGCCAATCCTATTACTCTTCATCTTCTATTGAGCTTTCCTCTTACATTTTATTTTGCTTTTTAATTGTTATGTTTACAAATATAATTTTATGTCATCATAGATGCTAGGAAATGCAAGAGAGTATCGTGTATGTAATTTAGTACACTAGTTAGTAAAAACAAGGCTAGCTTTCAAGACTAAGGTATCTGTTCAGCAGTTTTAGTTCATCCTTACAAACAAACAACAAAAAAAATCTTTCCGAATTTCTCAAGAACTAACAGAGCACTGTGTTTCAAAACTGGATGTGTTATTTTTTCAGTTCTGATGCCAAAGCATATTGTGCAATTTTACAGATCATCAACTTTATCTTTCCTGTTTACTTTACCCCATTCTAAAACTACAAATCATTTGATTTGATTTATACTGAGAAATTGCTGGCTACCTTGAAATGCACATACAGTCCAAAGTTCTCTCATATTTTCCACCCACCTATAGGAGGAACAGATAAAATGGTTTTAGTTGCTGCCTTTTTTAAAGGATTCTTCTGCTAATCTCCGGCTCCATTTAGAGCTTACAGCAAAAGATCTGGGTTAAAAACCCAGTAATGAGAAATGTGTGCAGAGTATCCTGTTTACTGCTGTCTATGTTCAGAAGCACAGATGAGAGCTCTCCTCTGCCCACTTCAGGCTGCAAGGTGAAGATACTTAAATGCATAAACCAGAATTATTTTGCTGCTTATCTTTAGAATCTGACTTCCTCTCCTCATCAGTTTTTAAATTGCTTTCTTCTATCTCCAAAACAATTTCCTGCAAAATAAGTCTAAAATCCTAATGGAATAAAAGTAGATGGGAGCAATTCTGTGCTGTTTGAACTACTTGAGTGGTCAGTTACTAACAGGTATTTGCATTGTCAATGTCATTTACACATAAGACAAATCACGAGATTGTCCTACTGTGTAACAGATAATTTTATTTGAAAAAAAAAAAGTCTTCATGTTTTGAACTGGTTACATTTAAGTATACTCAGACGCTAGCCATTTAAACCAGAACATAAGCATATCTAACATATTCCAACGAGAAGAAAAACGGTGATTAATAAAAAGCCAGGAACGTAGTCTGCTTTGTTAGATGCTTCACTCCAATTTTATTGATGACTTTATTTTAGTCAAAAGCCTTTATAAAGTAACACAACCAGCTCAGTAAATCTCAGTTGGTTCTTCAAAATCAGTAGAATTTATAAGTTAAATCCAAAGCTATATTCTCTTTTAACAGGATTTTAAAAGTGATTTTTTTTTACAGTACTGAATCATCAAACTGTACATTAGATTAACAGTTTACACAATCCTCAACACTGACTGAGGGGAGAAGAATTAAAATATAATTGTTTCTTTGCCATACGTAGGCTGCTATAGCAGTACAGTCATGTAAACCTGCAATGATTAATTGCTTCTTATTATATGTGCAATAATTAGAAAGACCTATATGTAACAGAAACCTAAAGGTTTTCCTGACACTTTCCCTGCAATGCTAAGAAATTTAAAAAAAAAAAAAAAAAAAAAAACAAAAAACCAACAAAAAACTAGCACATTCTTCTGTAAATAATTCTGACATCTATAACCACTCTGACAGCTGATTGCTTCCCTGGAATCTCCAGTGTTTCCCTGTAAAGCAACACTACACTTGCAAAACAGAGCTAAACTTAAATACGCTTCTGGTTAAACTAGCAGGTCCTCAAACACAGCAAACACATGCCCCAAGCAGCAGTAATTAGAGCTTTTCACTTACAAAGAGCAATTAAAAACAAAAACTCTCTCTTACTCTCTCTTAAAAGTACCATAGCAAATTTTAGCAAAAACTATGCCATGTCAGTGTTCTACAGGGGAGGGGGGAGGGCAGGGAAAGAGGGTGCACCACTCTAAGACTTGTTCTTTTTTACATGCCTTTGGAATGCCTCTTCTGGACATTCCCAACACCTGCTGATAAGAAGAGGAGATTTCTCTTTCCAGCCATATTATTTTTCAAGAAAACAGAGGTGAGATCTCCAATATTTCCAATGGCCACTTTATGTAACCACAGGAGAATGCCAGGATACTACAGTAAATCTGAACAAACACCTACACAAAAAGGGGCCTACTGTTGCAATGGCAACAAACTTTGAAAGAAGGGCCTGAATGTAACCAGCTCCTACTGTCTGCACTGGGACACCTAAGAATATAGAAGAGTGTCACTATGCATTGCATAACACAGAATTCAAAGGAAGAGTTCAGCAGTTCTGATTTACAAGTTTCACAAGGACAGCAAATATAACAGGGTTTTTGCCTAATACGACACTACCATAGAAACTGGGGAATCCAGCCCCAGTTTACATACTTTCATGCAGGCACACTGGAGCAGCTTTTCTGATTTTGACTCACTATGCAACTGATTTTCTGGCAGAGAAAACAAAAAAATCAGGAAAGTTTTTCTTTTTTTTTTTTAAATTCAGGTGAATGTTACACTGTGCAGAAGCAGGCAAGTGCAGTACTAAGGTCACTTAAAAGATAAAACACTTTTGTCAGTAGCTTCACTCCTTCTTTTCAGTCTTTACAAAGAGTCTTAATAACACAGCTAAAAGTAACTTACAAGAATCACTTAAAGACAGCTTGCAGCAAGCACTTATTTTTGTTTATCACTCCATCCATTACCTCACCTAGCCTTTACACTTCATTATCTCAATTTCAAAATGAACTTGGGGTTTTTTGCGGGGGGGATTTAGGTTGTACGGGTTTTTTAAGCTAACAATGAGTGTTTGCTTTAAGTGCATAAAGAGTAGCCATTTCCAATTAATAGACATGGCTTAGGTCATGATGTTTTGACTATGGCACCTTAGTTTTCAAGTCTAACGTTTTAATGGTATAGGAAGCACGAAGAAACTGAATGCGATACCAAATCCCTGTGGTAAATCCTTACTCCTGATTCTTCCTGTCCAAAACCCAGCAGGAATCTTGGTCCCCACATACATTCTTTCATGAGAAACAACAGGGAAGTGGGTAGAAATTCCAACTTACCAAAATTTCCAACTTCATACTAAAAGATAAAAAGGAAAATGAAAAGCAGTAAAACTAGCAAATATTTCTCCTTCTTCCAAGGCTTCCACAGACTCAGGAAAAGGGGTTGGCTCTGAACTCCATCAGTATTCCTGTGATTTAAGAAGCGCTTGTAGGCAAGTGATTATTTCAACTTTATTGAAAGTCCTTTAATAAAAACATGCTGACTAACTTACAGTGGTTTTTTCACTGATGTTTAGCAAAAAATGTAAACTATTTTACAAACAAAAATAATCCGTATTCTTTTGGTAACTAAGTGTCCCATACCAAGAGAATAAATCAGTCCCAAAGCTCTCAAGCTTCCAAGTATAATTGTGTATTTAAGAGTATTATTCTACAGTATCATTGGGGAAAGTCTACAGCTAGTACTAAGTTGCTCAAGCTAGAAGTACTTACAGGACTAGCCCTTTAAAATACAGTTCACAATACACACTGAAGAGGTGACAAAGGGATTCTAAACCCACAAGTTTACAAGCAGCATCAACCAAAAGTATTTCTAGGTGCCCCACTTGAAAGCATCTTTGTCATGACTCCAAGTAAACTGTGCTTTTGTGGCTGCAAAATTTTTCTCAAAAGGATGGAAAACCTTCAGATTTTTTCTCTATGCAGATTTCTTTAATCTTCATCAGTATTAAAATCGACCAGAAATAGTAATTCAGTTTATACCTTGACCAACACGGCCTCAGATAAGGCAGCATGGAAAATTTTTAAAAAATAAACAACTACTCCAAGTTAGTAAAGCATTATCACAGCCAACAACAGTCCCTTTGTTTCTATACTGCAAAGAGATTGAACCAGAATACCAATTTTAAGAGAAGACTCTTATTACTACGAAGACTGTACTGTCTTTCATGCGTATGACCCAGCTACCTGCAGTCAGTGATTGCAACCCCTAGTAAGTCAGCATTACTTAACTTGCATAACCTGAGGTTTTTTCACTGCACAACATCCTGATGACTTTTTATGTGACACAGCTGCCCTGTGAAAACGCAACTGAAATATGAACACCTCTTATTACAGTTTCACCCAAACATCGAAGAGCTCCTATTAAAATGATTAGATGGTGTTAAGTCCTTTTCTCTCTTTGATGTACAGTTTAAACATTTATAGATCTGGAAGCAGAGCTAGATCATCCTAGTTAAACTGGGATGAGAATCGGTATCGTTCCAAAAATAAGACAACGACAAATAAAATCAAGTAAATAAACACACTGAGTTGTAACATTTTACAACAACATAAACAAAAATAAACGACACAAACAGGTCTTTTGAGGTCTTCAGTTCAAGAAGTGTTTCAGTGTTTGGCTCAGCCAAACACCCATCGCAGGGACCCCGAGATACGAGCAGACACCTACAACCTGAGCGGTGACCGGAACCACCCCGCCGTGCCCCCTGCCCGTGAGCCCAGGCAGCGTGAGGGGCGACAGTAGCGCACCGGAGAGGGGACACGGCTCCTCACCTCCTCCCTCCCCGCCTTCCCCACCAAAGGAAGGTGAACTTAAACGTAACAATATCCTTCTCCTCTGCTTTCACCCCGCACATAAGCAAGCCAGGGCCGGCCGTGGAGCTGCCTCACTGACTCCTGGTCACTAAAGCCTCTCGCAATCCACTCAGCGTTGACACAGGTCGCGACTCAGCCCTCAGTCACCCTCGCAAAGGCCGTAGACAGGAATAAACAAGGTTATTCGCCTGACACCGGACACCGGCGACGCTCCCCCCCCCTCTCCCCCCGCCCCATAGCGACACAGGCTCACCACAGCCCCGACCCTCCCGACCCTCGCCAGGCGCGGGCCCAGAGGCCCTCAGCCCTGTCCAGACGCGAGCCAGAGTGGGAGACGGCAGGGAAACACAGCAATTCTCCGAGCACCATGTGGGGCACCGGGAGGGGAGAAGCAACAGCAGCCGCCCCCCACCAGGAGAGCCCAAGGGGTGCGACGAGTCGAAGTGCCGGAAAGACCGAGACCTCACTACAGCTCCCTTCGCCATTTTAGCCCCCACGCCCATTCCCCTCCTCCCCGCCCCTCGGTGACAGGGGCAGACTGCACCCATCCACCGCCCACCCCCCTGGCTGCCCACGGCCAAGCGGCGGCGAGGAGCGAGGACGGCAGCCGTGTTTCTGCCGGGCCAGACCGCAAACCGAAGCGGCTGCGGCACAGTCTGTTTTGTGCCCTTACCGTGGCTCGCAGCCTCACAACTGCTGCCGCCTCCTTCTCCTTCCTCCCACCTTTCTCTTCTTCTTCGCTTCCTCGCCGCCGCGGCGGCTCCTCACCCCTCCGCGCCGCGCTCCGCCGCCGCCGCCGCGCAGAATGATGCCATCTCACAGCGGCATCAGCGGCTCCCGCACAACAGCCCTCCTCCCGCCGCCGCCCCTCCCGGTACTGCTCCCGCTGCTGCCGCCGGGCGCCCCCGACGGCCGAGCCAGCCTCGTGCGCGCCCCGAGCACGGGCAGCAGGAACTTGTGGAGCTGGAGCCGGAGCCGCCGGAGCCGCCGCCGCCGCCGGGGCGGGAGGGCCCAGTCGGGACCGAGCAGTGCGCAGCGGCGGTGGGAGGGAAGAGGCGAGCCTGAACCGAGGCTCTTCAAAGGGGACAGGGCTTATTCCTAGCGCCTGCCCCGGGCTGAACCAAGTCGGGCGCCGCGGCAGGGAGAAGGGCCGAGAGCACGGAATCGACCTCGGGGAAGGCGGGGTCGGGCTGCAGACCCGGAGCGCCGTCCGCGGGACAGAGCCTGCTGGGGCAGGACTAGGAGGGCTCCTGCGAGTCGCTGTCCCCCAACAAGGCTCCTCCGCGGCGTCGAGAGCCAGCACACCCCGGTGCGGTGAGAGCGATAAAGGCGGGGGGTGTCTCCTCCACCCGCCTCCCGCCCTCCCTCCCTGGCCGCGCAGGCAGGGCGGGCTCCTGCGCCTTGCCGGCAGCCTCCGTCGCCGCCGTGATAGAAGCCCCTGCCCGCGATCCCCTCGACTGCTCCCCGTCCTCCGCCGCCGGACCTCTTCTCCCTCTCTGAGTAACGCAGCCTTTGCCGTTCTCGGGCGGACGGATGTAGGCGGGGGAGAGGCAGCTCCGCGCAGAGCTGCCCCGCTGCCCCGCTGCAGGGGCGAGACACCGCCCGCCCCGGCGGGACCTCCGGGGGCACCTCCGACAGCCCCGGCATGGGCACGGGGTCAGCTTTCCCCTGGCAGGAACCATAGGCCTTCCCTGCGGATTTACAAGCCCAAAAGTAGTTATATGCACAAATATGTGAGGCTGACGTTGTGCTTTACATTGAAGACTAATGAAGCTTTGTCTTCGTACCGTACAGCATAACCCTGTGGAGGCAGTGATAGCATGAACTTTCGGGCACAAACAAGGCCTTTGAGTGGTTGTCCCAGAAAGTCCAGCATTACTGTTAATTGAAAGGAACAAAAGCTTACAGTGTGAGACCCTGAAGCAACGTCTGGTATTTCGTTATTCTTAAAAAACAACATGGGGGCCAGCAATCAGATTTGGGCATGTAAATTCCTTCAGGAAATAAAAGGAATGCTCTCAAAAGTAATACTTTCCAACCTATTCATTCTTCCTAGAAAATCTGTAGGAAAACAAACTTTCCAAACAGTGTTTGGAAAGGAAACTGTATTTACAGTTCAGCTTTAAAAGTATCTTAGAGTATTCTAGAAG
This sequence comes from Corvus moneduloides, assembly GCF_009650955.1. Classification (NCBI taxonomy): domain Eukaryota; kingdom Metazoa; phylum Chordata; class Aves; order Passeriformes; family Corvidae; genus Corvus; species Corvus moneduloides. The sequence goes on along the minus strand of NC_045476.1, from coordinate 137,241,978 downwards.
AAAAAATACTGGTGTTCTCCTGACTGGTAATACTAGTACAAGTGACTGAAAACTGTGATGGGTTGAGCTTTTGCACACAGCATATGTAACAGAATATGTGAGTTCTACACTCACATAATCTGGCGTGGGCAGTAAAACTAGCTGTTTGCAGTAAGCAACCTAATTAATCCATCTGATTTACAGAATTCAGCATATACTATTTTCTCTGCAACAACTAAAGCTAACATTTAAAGAAAACCAGAGTCCCTCTTTAGTTCTGAGATTGTCCAAAATTAGGTATTTGCTTACTACAAGGAACTACTTTTATAATATTTTGGTAGCACTTCCAGCACTTTGGTAGCTGGTACTAAGCTCCATCTCACTTTCCTGGCTGTTTGTTTTTCTGGTGTAAAGCAATTTAATTGAAATGGATGTAGCATTATATCCCCAGCTGCAAAGGGTGGGTGAAGATGTAAATGGCAATATTCTATCTCTGGTTTTTGCATAAGATACTAATTTCTCTTCTGTAAAGCTTTGCTTGTTACTTATATCAGTAATCTGATACTTCATTGAAAGTATGAGCATTATTTCTTAGTATACGTGTAAAATTTCTAAGTACTTTGTTCTTGCCTTATGAAGTATGAAAAGTGTGTAGTTACTTAAAACAGTACTCTGTACATGAATTATGGGCTTCTCTGGCTTGCCTCTTCCCTGTTTCTAAACAAATTTTGCCGTACATTTGTCTCACTCTGGGGAACAGTAACATTCCAAGTATTCTTCTGTCTTAAAAGACATTTGATACACTAATGAATGCAAAATGTCACAAGTTTGTTAATGCCACAAGTTTGGTTTTAAATGTCTTATAAAACCTCAAGATTTTTTAATATTTCTGACCACTTTTAGAGCAGTAGGTAATGGAAACATAGGATTATATGGTTTAGAATTATTATTATATTATATTGGTTTAGAATGGTTTAGATTGAAAAGGACCTTCAAGTTCATCCACTTCCCAACTCTCCCTGCCATGAGGGACACCTTCCACTAGACCAGGTTTTACCCAGAGCCCCATCCAACCTGGTCTTGAGCACTTCAAGGGATGGGGCATCCACAGCTTCTCTGGACAACCCATTCCAATGTCTCACCACCCTCACAGTAAAGAATTTCTTTCTAATATCTAATCTAAACCGTCCTTCAGCTTAAAGCCATTCCCTATTGTCCTATGTCTACATCTACATGTTAAAAAGTCCCTCTCTGTTTTTTTCGTAGGCCCTTTTAGGTACTGGAAGGTGCTATAAGGTCTCCCAAGAGCCTTCTGTTCTCCAGGCTGAACAATACCAATGCTCTCAGCCTGTCTGCATAGAAGAGCCCCGTCACTCTCCAGTCCCCTGGTGGTATTAAATACTTAACAATTAAAAGCCATACATTGAAAACTTGCTGAAAACATTTAAGTTATGCTTAGAAGTTACTGAGAAAGTGCAAATACAGTTGTGTTCATTTTGCAGATAAACACCTTTGTTTGTTTTCTTCTGTTTCTTTGGCCAGAAAAGATTACAGACTCTTATCATACAGTGCTGAAGGCTAGCAGGAATTCCTGCAGGTCTGGTGTCCTTGTTGCCTAAGAGCTTTGCTCTTTATAGGGTGAAATAAAGAGTGTTTATTAACCCCTTAGTTATCCCTTTAGAAAGCAAACCTCAGGTAAGGTCTGATAAGCCACTAAGCTTACCAAAACAAATCAACCAAAGTTGGAATTTTGCAAAAGGGTCTGCATGAAGATTTTTTTTTTTTACTGAGTATAGGAGTACTTTCTATACACAACATTCCTGAGATAGTAATTTATGATACTAGTGGAAGGTTTTAACAGCATCTCCTTTTGTGTGTTTCTGACATTTTTTTCCTTTTTTCCTTACAAAGTAAGGAGAGTTTTGGCGAACTTGGGTTCAGAATAGATATCTATAAAACAGACTCCCCCAGAATATACTGGGTTTATCCTCAGATTTTAATAGATCTTTTCTGGCATGCTTGAACAATGTACATTTGATAAGCATGGATTTTAGAATAGGCTATTGCAATATCTAGGTTTTAATGGAGTAGAGTGTATCCACTGGCTGGAATTGTATCTTACCTTGTCAGTAAATGTTTCTCTGTTGTAACTGCACACACAGGAGTGGCAGTGAGCTCTGCTAGCCTTTAATTGAAAAGTCTGAGTGACGGTACTTTTGTTTAATTTATAATTCTACAGAACTCTTGTAGACCTCAATAGGAAGTAAACCAGTACAATTGCAAATTAATGGCTTTTGTAGCCCATAAAATTACTGTACAATACCATCTATTTGCATTTCTGTTTGTCTTTATTTCTCTAACATCTTACAAAAGCCTTATGTTAAACTAAAAACCTCAAGGTTTATGTTACAGAATAGTTTACAAATTTCTGTACAAAAGTGGAAGTGAAGTGTAATAATTCAACTTCCTTAACAGTAATGCATTAGTAAAAGATGAGGCTGAAACCAAGTCTTTCTGCCATTAATAGACTCCAATGCAAGCTGATTTTGCCTGAGCAAAGGTATGCAGAACTAATCTGTGTGGTTTCTGTTTGAAAAGAGCAAAGTTTTATAGCACAAGTCTTAAATGCAAGTGGTTAGGTTGATTGTTTATTCAGCCCTAATATTTCAAATGTGAAAAAAAATAATAATAATAATGATAAAACAGTATCTAATGAGAGTAGAGGGAAATTTTTTTTTACATGGAGATTTATTATTACAAAACTCATGCAGAGTAAGAAAAATTTTGAACAAGTTTCTTTGGACCATATTCAAAAAAGCGTTTAGGCACCTGAATTGTAGATTAGATAAAACTTACATTTTGCCTCAAGAGCACAAGCCACAAAACCCTGTAGAAGTAGTCACCCAAGTCTGCAAGTGGATGTACTCAGTGTCCATAGGCATTGGCAACAGGCACCTGATGTCTTCATTGCAGTAAAAGAATTACTGCTTGGCTTATGCCTGGTTTGTTTGGGGTCCAGGTGTTGGGTAATATGTCACCTAAGATCCATGGAAGGGTGAATCAGGGAAGCATGATTGAAGGTGTATCCAGTACAGAAAAGATCTGAAATCAATACAAAGTACAGAAGTTACAGCAAGGACAGAAACAGGGAGAAACGTGGTAGCAGTGATCACCAGGCATTACAGTGTCATGAGTGGAGAACTCAGGACCTAAAAAACCTGTTTTCTGTGCCTTCCTAAACTCAAACCAATCTCTCTTTTCAAGACAGACTGTGGCCAATTAGTGCTGTCTGATTATCCTTCCTGTGCCTGTGCTCTATAGAGCTTTACAGAGGCGCACTCAAGTGCAGCAGAGTAATGCCGGACAACTCAGCAGCTAGGGGACATAAGCTAGAACAGCTGGGAAGTTTTAGTTTCTGGTCCTGCTTCCCAACAGTGTTCAGACATTTTAATCAATGGCTTTTCAATGCACAACATTGGCTCCTGTTCCAGGACAATAAACACTCCCTGTAACAACTGAATGTCTTCACTTTTGGCATTCGGTCAGAGTCTTCTCATATTTCTCTCTCAGATTCCACAGTCGTTATGTTCTGAAAGCAGAATGAATATAGTTATGTATATATTTGACTTCTATACATGCTTGTTTGTAAAATTATACCTTAAACATATATTGTCCTTACAAAATATCTTATTTATGTGGTAAGTAACGGATAAATGTTTGTCCCTATGTTGTTATGTGGGGTTTTTGAGGTTACACTTAGAGTACAGCCCTACTTTAGTCACTTTTTACTGTGTATAATGAAAAGTCTCTAGTTTCACAATGGTTAGGGAACTTGGATACTGTACCATCCAGTTATTTACTCCTATTTGTTTATTTCCTTCCATCTGTCAGAGGTATGCATATGTTGCTTCTCATTTAAGGTGTGAGATATGGATTCTACTATTATGTGTGCAATATTTGGCACAATCATGTTCCAGTTTTTGCATATGTAGTAGTGTAAATAATACATGACAGTAATCACCTTGGGTACAATTAATTTAACTTGATTCCTCACAAAAATTTGGTGTCTGATTGCATTACAATGAGTAGGTTTTTAAAGCAGTATGGTGGAGAAATTGAAATATGAAAAATTGCAAAGACTTGACTTCAGTTAGTATAAATCAATAAAATTGCCTGCCTCTGGATGTTGACAATATTAGTTTCTTTGTCTACAAATTTGGGATTATGAGGAGATTCTTCTTCCTACACCTTTTTCCAAGACCAAAAATTGTTGATTCAAAAGTTTTAAATTTGTAAGGAATGAATGAATTACGGAGGGGTTAAAACTCATTGATTTTCATCTACAGATGTATTTTTTTATGTACAAACATCTTCCAAAATGGTTCTGTCTTTCATGAATACACTTATTTCAATACCTTGACAATGTCAACTTTTCAGATCTGTTAATCATCATTTAGACATTAGTGAATCAGCAATTTATTGCTTTTTTCTTGTAAGTCTAGAGGTTTGTGTGCCAAATCCAAGAAAACTATGAAAACAACTTGTCAAAGTGCTGTTGTTTCTGTGCTATCTCTTAGCAGCATGGAGTGTTACAGTTATTTTGTGGGGGGAAAAAATGTACAAACCAGTACATCTCATCTCCTATTGTAATGAGATTGTGTTGTAATTTCCTTTAAGTGTGGTTCTCCAAGGCCTTCTCTAAAATCAGAAACCTCAGATTTTATGTCAACATATAATGTATTTAAAAGACAGCTAAAATATAATTATCTTTTAATCAAGTACTGTTTTCCCACGAACAATAGCATGGAATATATTAATGTAAATTCACTTCTGTCTTGAAATTGTAGCAGATAAATGTTGAGCCACTGTTGGAAGTCTCTTGTTGAGTACTGGGTTACTTTTTTGAAGCATGCCTGCCCTCCTTGCTTGGAAGCAGGGCTGAGGTTGAGCACAAATACTGAGTAAGCTGAGTGTGGCTTAGGTGACTGAGATGAGTATAGAGACAGGTAAAGGAGAATAAGGGGCTCCAGTTCCAGCAGAAGTGGTAAATCACAGAAGAGTGTGGGAGCATAGCAGCTCACTTTGGGGTGGAGAAAGAAATAGAATAGGGTTGTTTAGAAGGCATGAGGTGTGGGAGGACATTTAAATAAGGGAAGGGAAATAGTTTGGTTTATTCTGTTCATATTCTAGTGACAATATTTTGTACTTTTTCTCGCCAATAAAAGGGCAATGAGTTTTGGAAAAAAAAATCAAAGTATGGCAAGTTATTTTATCCTCACTTCCCATGGAAGGAAGACGCATTTTTACCAAGTCTGTGCAACTACTCTTAAATCTCCATAATAACTTTTTTGAGTTCACAGGCCAACTTCAAACATGTCTAGCAAATCTGATAAATTCTTTTTCCTTGAGAAAATAGATGGCAGAGTATAGTAGAAAGCTTCTGTAAATGTTCCCTGGAAGGGCTGCAGACAAAGGAAAAGCTACATAATTAAATTGCACACTATTAACCACTGGAGAATGGGGAGCAGGGAAAGAGTAAACAATAAACCAGCCAGCCCTTATAAATGCCTACCATAGGAGAAGGCTTCAGTTGGAGTTTGCATTCTTAGGCACCAAAGTCAATCAACCATGAAAAACAAATCTTTAAGAGACCAAGCTTCATTAGTTCCAGTGCTCACTGAGTGATGTGATTTAATTGCAGCACTACCTAAAGCAATGCTATGCAGCCCATAGTCTGTGGGTAATTGATGGTCAATAAAAATCAAAAGAGAGCTCAAAAAGCAAGTCAAAACCAGACATTCCTGCACAGCCACATTCTCCCATACATATAAGCAGATTGGAAGAGGAGAATAAAAATTAGGCTAAATTTTTTACTTTTATTTTTATTTGTCTCTAAAAGAAGGTCATTGTGAATACTTTGGCACAGTAAGCACAGTATGGCTTTTGAATTTGTTTTGCTTCCAGAGGTTAAGTGCTCCTTCAGTTGAAAAGGTTGAGAAATGTAGTGGTCTAGAGACCATGGTCAGAGAATCAGGTTTTGGTTGTTGTAAGAAACCCTATGTCCTTTTTCCTTTATTTCCCTGTTTAGCTTGCATAACTGAAAATGATCAGGTGAATGTAATTTGTGTTTGTCCTTTGTCAAAGCATGGCCTAAGTGAACCAGAGTCAGCCATCAGTTTGGCTGCAAATTGTTTTTGTCTTTTTTTGAACCTTCTCTGAGCATTAATCAGAAAAACTAAGAAATTGAAATGTTAAAATTTGTATTTTCTGAGGCTTAACCATATATTTCTCTTAACATTACAGTGGTTCATACAGTGTTCATGCTTGTTTAAGAGCTGAGAGCTCTTCCTTCCTTTAATACAGATTATGTGCTTATTGCATTTCTGTGCAGAACTCTTGCCATGACTTTCTTTTATTCCAAGGAAAAACAAAGATCTTGAATCTCAGCTTTCTCCTGACCTGCATCTCTGATCTTTCTTGGGTTCTTACCTGCAGGCCTTTTTTTTCTCAAGCACTAGTACTTCGTTTGTCTCTGAAAATCCCCTCTTCTTTTCCTCAAGTCCTAGAACTGTTTTTGTCTCTGAAAATCCTCCCTTCTTTTTCTCAACTGGACATATGAATTAGACCACAGAATTGTATGTATACTAGTAATAAAATAGACATAAATCCATGCATGTGTTTTAATCACTTGAGAAAGTCCTTTTTTTGCCAAGTATTTACGGTACAGTACTGTTGGTTTCTTTATGAATAATCCCAATGTTTAATGTAGTTAAATGCATTTCAATTTTAAGACAATGCACCTCCTTGGTAGAACATGGGAATCTTGGTGAACTGTTCCTTCCATGAGTGTTTAAACTGGTAATAGGAATAAACTAGGAAATGTTTAACTTTGCTGATTTTGATTTTCTTGCTCTTATCTGTTCTAATGCAGCTACGACACATTGTCCCCAGATCGTTATTAAAATTTCACTAGCAATTTGTGCATGTTGTGTATTTTAAAATGAGATATAAAATTTATACTTATGTAAATGTAATTTGCTATTTAAAATCTTTTAGGTAGAGATTGGAGTAGTACTATTTTTAAATTGCTGTTTTTAAAACTTCATTTTTCTTACGACAGGAATGTTTTAACCAATTAAATATTAATACAGAACATCTCAATGTTTACTGTAGAAATCAGTGTACTGCTGCTCTTTAAAAGCCTTTAAAAATGCACTGCACTTTTTCTTCTACATCCTGCACATTCACCTTAACACGTAAAATTTTTAGCACAAATCTGATGGAATGACAAAAGACATGTTTGAAACAGAGCTGCTTTTGTGCTCTCTTTTGTCTTCTGCCTTCAATTAGATGACATCTGTTGCTTTGGTGGGCCAGTTTGTGACATGGTCACTAAAACGTTGACAATATCACAAGTAATGCAACTAAGTCTGTATTTCCTGCTCAGCTGTTTGAGGCATAGCAGAGGGAAATGAGCTTCATGAGTAAAAGCCCATGAATTTTAGTTTAGAAAACATAGGGTTTTCCACAGATATCTCTCTGTCTGATGTAAGACCTTGAAGAAGAGGCTTAGTTCTGAATTTCCAACTGCAGAGATTCTTACAGGCAAAGGTATGTGGAAGATGAATGTGGAAGATATGATCAGATAGATCAGTTGTGTTTTTAAAGGGGGAGTCCTATCTTGCACATCTCTGTGTGTGAACTGTAGGAATCTCCTTTGGCTTTCTACCAAGTACTGAGTGAATTACAGAACTGACGTGAGATACTGTGCACAAATCATCTCCTTTATGAATATGGCCTCAGGGATGGTTCCTGTTTTCGGAAAATAGTACTACCAATCAGTTTTCTTACTTTCAGTGGATTGTAAGTGAGAGAAAAATGAAAGCAAGGTTGAAAGGAGAAAGGTGATGGAAGATGGATTTTTTGGAATAACAGAAATCAGAATATTAATGTATTATAAATTCTTATCATTATAACCATTATCATTATCATTGTTATTCCTGTTGACGACTCTAGCTGTTCCTGAGTGAGAAGCAATATGTAACATACAACAATGAAATATACACCAGGATAGTTCTTTTTCAGGTGTGTTATTTTTCCTCTCTAGAATTTAAAGAAAATACTGCTTTGGTATTCATGAAGGAATGATTAACTTGATGGAGTAGTATTTACATGGAATTTGTTAAATTTAAAAACAGTTTTGCCTACAAAAAACAAAATATTGTTACCCCAAAAAGGTGACTCATTTTCATCCCTGTTTCAAAAAAAATTACTAGGGAAAAAGGTATATTGACTGATGTAGTTCTTTTCACATGGCTGATTACTCTATGAAAGTCAGTGCAACAATAAAAAATTATTTTTCAGCAATATCCAGTAAAGTTCTTGGATACTTACTTTAGGTAAAATAAAATTTTATTTGAAAGTGCTAAAACATTTTAACTTGCTCTGAATATCTAAAATAATATAAAAATGTCAGTTAGCAAGTTCCCTAATGATAAAGATTTTATTATGAATTTAATTAAAAACTACATTTGGGGGGAGAGAGTTAACTTGCCTTTCTCAAATATGAGTATTTTATTTTCTCCCCTCTTTCCCAAGATGTAGCACATTAACTTTGTTAGGGAGCATGCTAGTCTTGCCATATTGAGCAAAGTCACAGACCAATTTTGTTGATTTTTCTTGTTATACAAGTTTATTTTCTTATTTATTTTATGAAAGAAAATGCAAAGAAAGTTAGTTAACAAAAGTTAATAAAAGTGCATTTCAATGAAATGGGAGGGATAAAATATTAATGTAGTAACGAAGTGAGAACTCATATGATTTTGAATATGTAATTTTTTAATGGTAAGTCATCTTGAATCTGAGTGATTTTATACACTCCTGAAGGTTTGAGATCAGTCATTATTTGAAAGATAAATGGTAAAAAAAGCAGAAGAAAGTGTATATATTTCTGCATAAATAAGATCCCTTCTGAGGCAGAGATAATTCAGAGTTATTCTGAAATTGTTCACTCATACCAAACAACTGTTTGGGCTTTCTGCAAAGATATGGAAATCTATCCTTGTTCCATTACATTATCCTCTGGGTAGCAATTCGGTTGGATTTCTTTCCTAAAATGTTATGCATAAGAGTGATCCACATATTTAGCCTTTGCTGTTTCCAAGGTATTGCTTTTATTTTTCAGCAGCTGTGCCTGCTGCACTGACACTGGCCAAACAGCAAGCACAAGACTTGGACAACAGCTAAGATGCTGTAATTGCATTTTCAGTCAACCTGAATTACATTCTAATGAGGATGAGAAGGCATTTTCTTTCAAAAAGCAAAGCTTGAACATACAGGTCTAGTGTAAATTACATATATAAATATATATGCATATATATATATGTGGATTCTGAAGTTTCACTTTCATTTTTAATATACTGAAATACTTGCAAACAAATAATTGATAACAAAACTGTATTGCAGCCAATGTGGTTTTTTGTTTGTTTGGGTTTTTTTTAATTGCAACAAGCATAACTGGCAAAGCTGGACAGGCTTCAATCAGAAGACTCAAGTCAAATGATCTTTGTGAAGGAGCTTAATTTTTTAATAATTATAAAGTGGAGTTGATTCTTTGTCCCATGATGGTCAGTTATTTAAATCTCTTCTGGCCTTTAACATTGTCAGTATTTTGATTATGGAAGGGCTGTTTTCCTGTACTGGTGGCCTGAAATGTCTGCTTGAGTTTAAAACATTGTTTCTCTGTGTGGTTTAATGCAAAATCTGCCATATAAAATTCTAAAATTGCTGTTGCTGTTTTTCTCTCATAATTAAAAACAAATCAAAGCAAAATGAAACAAACCACCAACTTCTGAAAATTACTGTTAGGAGTCTGTAGTACAAGTGTAAAGTGGATCAGGCATAGTCACTTTGTAGGGAGTTTTTCCACTGAGTTCAGTCAGTGAGGAAAAGAACTGACTAAGACCTGGCCAGTAAACTGACTGGTTGTAGTTTCTCTGATGTACGTAATCCACTTGATGGCATGAAATGTTGACAGTTCTATGAAGACTTCTATAAGCAATTATCAAGATGTGCAGCAATAGTGTCTTGGGTTCTTTTTTAATTATGCTTCCGACACAAAATTAGTTTATTCCTTTCTTTTTTCATTCTATGCTTTTGCCAGAGTGCTTTTTCTCACTAATGTAGTTCCCTCTGACAAGGTAGTACGATTCCTGAGCTTCTAGCTTTCAAAAGCCAGCAAGGCTTTCAAAAGCCAGAGAGATTAATTAAGTTTAACTACTTCAAGTATTATACCTTCCTTGAATTGCATACTTTTCTAAGTTTACTTTTACCCAGTGGTCTCTTTGAGACAGAAAGGGCACAAATCACAATAAATTGAATTTTTCATTGCTTTTCCACTTACAGCTTGGAAGCAAGTCATTAATTAATATTTCACGTGGCTTGCAGCCTGAGAGAAAGTGGGGACACATTATTGTATTAGTGTGGCAAAAAGCAACCCCAACTGTAGTTGTTCTTATTGATAATGATAACTCATGTCTTTGTGTAGGCCATGAATATCTGAATATCTTATTCAGAGGAGGAGGTAAACAGTCTTTTCTATTGCTTTGAGAGGACAAAAAAGTGTTTTCGGTTTTTGCTTCACAACTTAAGTTTCATCTTGACAAAAGATTTTATTTGCCATAGAACAAGGTATTTTCCAGCTTAGCAGTAACTTTGTTGATGTCTTGCCTTGTTTCTGAGATACAATCCCTTCACTGTTGAGTATTTTCTTATCTTAAGAATAGAAGACCATGCCTGACTGTGCAGGGCAAGAGTGCAACTGTATCATGCACCATGAATGTAAATAGATGTACATGACCATTTCAAACTGTCAAAACTTGGATTGATCCTATTAACCAGGATGGATCCTATTAACAGGGAACTGACAGATTATTTTTTTTTAAAGTTTGGTAGAAGTTATGTTAGGATTCATAAACTCCTGTGTTAGAGATAGAGAATCATTGGTCTGAGTGTGAGCATCGTTTTTCTTAGCCAAGGACAAACTGCACCCAAACACATTTGGACAAAATATGACTCAGTCTTCACTACTCCTTATCTTGCAAAAATCATCCTATTGCTGATAGTATTACCCTTGTATATGGTAGCAGATTCCTCCTGAAAAACAGCTTTTTTTCACTCAAATTCAGACATAATTTAATTTACTTCAGACAGTAATTTTCTTCAAGCAATATTTCTATAAAGTTAGACTTTTTAACTTTAGAACTGGTGTCACAGTATAATTAGATTAGATAATTTTAATTTTTCAGGTTTATGGCAGATTTTGGTATTGGTCTATATATTTCTGAATTTCTAATTCTGTAGAGACAGATTGTCTAACTGTTTTTCTTTCAGTGGAATTAGATCATTGTCCCCATTCTGGATGCTGTGGGACTTTGCCAGAATATGTCAGTTTTTGTTTTTTCTGTGACTTCAAATACTGTCTGAGTAATGATCTGACCTTGTTTATCAGCAGCCTTGAGTAGGTGCTAGAACTCTTTTGGGAGAATTAAATTTCCAAAAGGTTTTATTTATTTTTTCTTCTGCTTATTTGTGTACATTGTAAGTGCACAAACTGGAATGTTTTGAGAGAGTTTTTAATAATCATCGTTCTCATTAATGTGCCTGGTGCTGTGCCCAAAACTAATCTTAATTGGTGCACTTCAGAAGATGTGTACTAATTGGAAAGAGTCCAGAGCAAACAAACAGATTGTATCAGACATCTAGAAAATGTCATCTACAAGGAGAGACTGAGCTTGTTTAGGTAGTTGAGCACAACGAAAGAGAAAACACAGTCTGTTCAGGATAGTTATCTTTGATGATAATTTGACCTACTCTTAGTGGGTGGGGGGGGAGGGAGGGAGGTTGGACTATGCATTATTGGTAAGACTTGTTGGGAAATAAGTCTTTTAGGAAGAACCTTATGATGGAAATGCTGAGATAAGGCTTGATAAATGCATGCTCAGTTCTTGTCTCTTCCCAAGTGGCCTTGGGAAATCTCTCTGTTCTTTGATCTGCCAGCACTAATGTGTTAATATTTTTCCACTCTGGTTTTTTTATAGGGCTTAAACCAATTAGGACTTTGGCACTGAAAATATAACTCTGTCATGCTTGGAGCATTTGAATTTAAAATTATTCCAAGCAAGCCTCATTCAGCCTCTGACTCTTCAAAATATCCCAACTCACCTGTCATTGAAAATTTTCCAATTGGCTTGCAGGATTTCTGCTTGTCTTTTGCCTAGTATTGTCTCAGTGCGAACAACTTAGTCACTAAGTTGCTTAAACTCGCTTAGAAGCAGGAACTGGTGCAATGTCAAGTTGTTTCCTGTCATGCAGAGTCACTGTGTACATTTGCAAAAAGCCTAGAGACCTAAACTCCGTTGGTTTCAGGGCTCACTTTCATCTGGCTTCCAATGTCTCAGGTTTGCAACTTCATGCCTTAAGTTATGCTGGTTAGGACCTTTCATTGAGCTTGGGTTGTTCATCAGACAGCCAAAACTATTCCAGCTCTTTTGCTGTTGGCTATAGATAAGTAAGTGGTTCTGGCAGCACAGACCAATCCCAAGATCTCCCTGCTGAGGGATTTAATTGATAAGTTAATGTAGTTGTTGGCACGTACACCTAGGAGCAGCCTCCTGCCCCAGAACTGGATAGCCCACTTATGTTCCTGAGAAGTATAGCTGTGCTCTGAGCTTAGCTTTTGCTGTTGATCAGAGATATATGTCTCTTCGTTCAGTTGAGTGCAGGACACGTTTTGATTTGCTTAAGCTGTCCAGACAGCACCTATTAATGTGTTGGCACCCTGTGAAGTGGCCATGTACCTGACAGTCTTTGGCTCTTCGTGTGCTCTGATAGTGGGTGAAGGGACTCTTATCTTGATTATGGCCTATAGGCATTGTGATAGAAATTAAAACATACCCACATACTTACTTATCTCAGCTATTTTGTAGGTGAAATAGAAGAGTAGAATATATTTGAAAGCATCTACACTCCAATTGCTATCACTTCCTTTGAATACAAGTGAGTGTTGTTTGGTAAATAAGTTTAGTCTGCAGCATTTCAGAGGCTCATTGTTCCTGAGAAACTGGATTATAGCTTTTATTCCCTACAAACTCAAAGCTAAGTAGAAGAAAAAATGTTGCAAATAGTTACATGCTTTTGTTAAGTCCTTCTGAAAGAAGGCAGAGATCTGTGTCGACTTTGTCCTCTATCATTCTGCTCAAATGGTACATTCCCCATATTATCAATCTCAACATTTGAACAAAAGCAGCAGCCGGCTAAAACTAATCTAACCATGATTAAGGTAATGCTGATTAAGATTGTACGTGCATCAATCCTGTACCTCTGTGGTTCCCATCATTTCCAGAGTGTACAGCCATAGTTACAACTAATTGTAGTAAACTCTTCATCGTTAAGGGTTTTGCTTAAAAATACTTTGGGATATTAAACCAGATCTGTGTATTTCACATTGAAAATGAGGCAGCTGCATTGTTCTGAGCTGCCATTAAAAAAGCAGTCTGTTATTTTTCATAAAATGGCAATTCAGTGTCTGTACTGCCACAGAAACATAGATCGCCAGGTGATGTGTGCTGTGTAAGTCTCCTGCAGGAGCAAATGACGTCTGATTCCATTCGTTGGGCGATAAATTTAAGAACAAAATGGAATTTCTCATAGCAGTGATTTGCTTTTGGAGTCGAAAGCCCTGGGGAATTCTAAAGGGACTTCTGAGATTAATCTTGTATGCAGTCCTTAAGAAGGTAGCAGACCTATAAGTATTCCACACCTAAAAATGCTTATGCCATCCATAAAGTAGTTCCAGTGAATATGAAATAAAGCAACTTGCATCCTAAGCAATACTTATATGAAAGAACTTTCTAGTTTCTTGATTTCCTGTTCATTATCTGTTTTCCTGCTAGGTCTCAAATCTACAAGAGAGTTCAGGGTTGTAGAGTTCAGAATATGTGAACTCACTGTAGAGTTTTTTAATAAATGGCTACGATCTGGTTTAGTAACGTTTTTTTTGTTAGTTCCAAGAAATATGGCTCTGCCCACTTCAAAAATAAGACTGGACATCTAGATGGAATGTTTGTTCAAGGTCTGGCCCACACTTCTTGAAGCCTTGTGCAATGAAACACTTGATTTGCAAGACACTTAGATAAAATAGCATGAAGGGCACATGGGATTAGAATGAGTAGGACTGGTTGGAAAGGCTGGCATTATGATTTGTGAGTTAATACTTTTGGCAAGGGTTTGTTTTCATGCAAGACTTGGCTTGTACTTTGGTAAGGGTAAAATCCTGAGAGATGAAATTACAAACGATGTCATTTGTCATGATTCAATAGCAAGGACTGATCTAAAAACCATAAAAGAAAAAAAGTTACATGGCTATGATGGCATTCAGAGTGACAGCCTTGCTGCTATGGTGGAGGCTGTAAACTGTTACTGCTGGCTTTAAGAGAAAAATATTAAAGCTCACACCTTTAAATGACAGACTCTTTGCTTTGGAATGACAGAAATAAGACTTTGATATGGAAGTCGTGACATTATTTTAGGCAGTCACTTTTAGTAGCACTTTAAAAGCTGTGATTTCCCTGGTTCAGTGGCTTTCCCTGTTTGCTTTCTGCATGTTTGAGGAAAACGAGGAGTGTACATGCAGCTGGATCCCATATACTAAATGTTTAATTCGTCAGGTGGTCAAACCTCTGGATCTGAACTGAAGTGCACCCATTCAGAAGCTCTCTATTGTAGACCATGGACACCAGAGAGGGAAGTGGTGATAATAATGTTGGCAAAATTTTCAGCTATTGTCTCCTGCCAATGAGAAGTCATCAACATGAGTTCATCTAAGGGTTCTAAGAAAATGCCATCTTTTTCAGTCAGCTGCTCTGTGTGCTGTGACCTGTGCTGGGCACAGTGACCATGCTGGTTACTACCTGGCACAATATTTGTCTGAGCATCCTGGCTGCTGCAGGACACTGGGCAGCACACTGCCACGCTGAGCAGTTTGAAGGACACATTCAGGTTTTTCACATAAACCTTGTGAATACAGCTCACACACAGTCATTTACTCACCCAGAGGCTCTAACCCTTCTCCCACTGAAGTCAGTTGAAGCATTGTCATTTATTCCCATAGGAGCAGATTAGTGGATGATTACCTATAGTAGCTTTTGCTGTATGTAGTTATATGCTTTTGTTAAGTCCTTTGCTATTTTTTTGAGATATAGAACAATTGTATATATATTTTTATATGTTTTACAACGTATTATTTAGAGCAATTTGAAACTTGTTTGTGGTTTTCGTACATCCATGAAAGTCCGAATATTTGCTATTAATTAACTTCATCTGTTTTATTTTAGCTTCTTTGTCTTCTGCACATTCCTAACAGTGTTAGTACTCCCTCTTCATGTAACAGATAATAGGTAAAATGCTCTGGTATTGGTTTTTTAACAGTTATGTTGGTTTGTTGGTTCCATCCTGTCTTTTGGTAAAAAAAAAAAATATATATATATATATACACTTCATGAAGCCATTTCTGTCAAAGGTCTGGTTGAGAGGGAAGATTTTAAAAAGCATGATTTCAGCCTTTTGAATTTTTTAAATTTCCCTATTAAGGGCAGAGAATATGTGACTTCCTTGTTTTTGTTTCTTGGTTTCTCCAGATAAGGGACAGCTTTTGTCCTCAAACTCTACCATTCTCAAGCTTGTTCTATGTAGTAGGAAGAAAACGGTTTAAATCAGTTTAGTTGAAAATGCAAAAAGAATTTCCTTTGCTTTATTTGACTTCAATGAATTTATTAAAACTCTTTCAAATTATTTAATTTTTCTTTACATTTTCACTGGTAAAAAAAGCTGTTGTGAAGGAAAAACTATGAAATTGTTCTAGATTGATTTACTCAATGGTTGCTCTCTCAATTTCCAGCAGGTTTGTGAGTCAGTAGAAAATTCTGTAGTTGACACATACATGTCTGTGTATGTGTGTGGGTACATGCATGGTTATATAGCAAAGCAGAAGATTCAGAAAGCAGAGAGACACAAAGGAAAAAGAGTATATACATTTTCAATATAATATTAGTTACATAAGAATGCGTACTTTTTCTGGATTGGAAAAAAAAATAAGGCCATTGTCTTATTAAGGACCTTGCAAGTGCTACCTGTTCCTTTTCAGTTGGTCTGATTTGCTGTTACATGTAACAAGTATGAAGTTAGAACAAGTAATTAACTTCCATAGAATACATTTTTCTTAAAAAATGCTTAAAAGAATTGTGGAATATGGATTCTAAATAGCCAAATATTTCTCACAGTGTGTCATCAATATAAAAATTTTTCCTTTGAGAGCTTTGTCTTATTTTTGAATCCCATTTTTTATTCTTTCTTTGTCATTTGGGAGACATTCCAATATATTGAATGATTTTCTGTTTGTTTGAGAAGACGTTTTGTGTCATGTAAACTGTTTTAACTGCCTGGTAGATATTTATTGCCATTTATCACTTCTTTTTTTCAGTGATTTATTTTACATTATTTCTCCCAATTCCTCAGTAAATCAATCTAGTTGTCTAGCACATCAATGGATTTTGTCTTATTTCTTGTTTAAACTATTATGGTAATATTCATCCTAACAGCTTTATCAATTTGATGCAAATCCAAACACTGGCCAGCTATCTCTACATTCATATACTTAGGATCTGCTGTTTTGCTGTTGAGTTGTTGAAAAGTTATATGTGCTCTAACTTAGGGATACTTAGTAACACCAGAAAGCAACATATTGTCATGCATGAAAGGAAGTAAAGTTGTACAATATTAGCTTCTCTAACGTTCATAAATGGGTAGCGTAAGCCAAGTGTGACACTGGATTGATTTTGGTGTTTTCTGAAAGTCATGCTGGAATTGACCAAACCAGAATGAGAGTTTAGTATTGTCAAGCTGACTGTGAGTCCAGAGAGAGTTTTATGATCATATGCTGATATAATTCTTTCTATAAATCTTCGGTTCCTAACAAACACACCTAATGCAGTAATTCATGCAGAAAGGAGGGATTGGGCATGGGAAGTGCTTCGAACACTGCAGCCCAGTCCATCCAAAATTGTGTGCTGCCCAGCAGTTTTTAGCAGATGGCAAGCACATCAAGCCTGAGTTACAGCTCAGGCAAAGATGGGAAAGATTCACAGCTCTCAAAGCTCACCAGAAACTCTTTCCTGGTCCTGCTCTCCATCTCTCATTAAAGATGCAGCCCAAGGGACGTAGTTAACATAATCATACTGAACAAATTTCTCTGGATAGGCTTAGCCATTAAAGAGTGTGAACACAAGTTCCTATTGTTTGAGAGGTAAAAGGAAGAAGATGAAAAGTGGTTGCTTCCTGTTCCCCTATGTTATAGGTTGACATTACCATTAAGAAGTTAATGATGACCTTGGTAGTGATTCTGTGATCTGAACTTCCACTATAAGATCTTGTTAGAGATGATACATGGCCTTTATATATATTTATATAATTTATATAATTTTTATATATATGTGTTCTGATGGGTCCCTTCCAACTCAGTAAATTCTATGATTCTATTTTATATACAGATTTATAGATCTATAGATTTATATTTATATTTACAGCAGCAGGAAGACTATTTTACTAACAAGGGAGTAATGTAAATTATAATATTTCTAGAAAAAGATAGGTTTTGAGGACTTAAAAGTTTAAAGTCCTAGCTTGCTTGTCCTTGAATTGAATATAATTGAGATCTATAACATCCCGTCCTCATTTAGCAAATATCTAGACATTTGTTTTGAAAAAAGCATCAATCAAAACTGGTGCTGTCCTTTCCATAGTCTAAAGACCAGTTATGCTGACAACACAGGCATGAAAGCTTCAATTCCTGCTCACTTCTTTCTGAGCTAACAGTATCCAGACTGCAGCAACAGCAGCTGCGTATCTTCTCTGGCACAGAATGATTTAGGGTGGAGAGCAGATTCTTTCCCCTCCAAATCACTTCAGAAAATTCTTGGCAGAAAGTCAGCTCATTTGTTTTGTTCGAGTAGGGAGGCCTGATTTATCAGTACAGAAAAAGTATTCATGCACTGTGCTGAATTGTATTAATTAAGTTTCTGTGTCCCAGACCAGTTGACTTTGTTATTCTTCTGCTCCCAACATTTTTTAATGCAATTATACAATTTCATGTAATTTTAATGCAAATAAAGAAAAATCTACAAATCTACAAATTTAGGGCAATGTTTTCTATTGCTTTCTCCATTGCAGTTTGTGAAATAGTTTGTGATACAATTTGTGATATAGGAAAGCATTGATCACAGGTTAGACTGAAAAATGCAGATTAAGAAATCCAAGTTAATAAAAGTTTCAAGGAGGAAACTACACATGCCAAAATGAAGGTGCAATCCACAAATCTTCAGTTTCTATATTTTGTTTCTTTTTATTTTATTCTGAATTGCTTGGTCTGCTAAAGATACATCTATATCTTATATATGAGTTGTATTCTTTGCTTATACACTTATAAATTTTTAGTCAATTTTTCTAAATTCCTCCCAAATTATTTCTAAACTAAATTGTGAAACTATTTTTAAAGTAATAATATAAGGTTGTCTGGTTTTCACAATAAAGCAAAATACTAAAATCTTCTCAATTCTGCATTAAATGAGTATAGCATGTTCTGGGATATGGCCCTTGGGTGTTATTTGCAGTTCAAGAAGTGTGGTTTTATAAAAAAACCACAAGGTTTCTTACTTTTTATGTCTGAATGCATGTGCACATTTCCATATTATAGAGAGAGCTGTATTATATCTCTGTTTTTAAAACCATGATGCCTGAATATTTTCCACAATTCTGAGGTGTTGACATCAGATATATTTTATTTTTTTGTCTACTCAGCAGGAAATGGATTGTATTTCTGTATCATATTTACTGGAGGAACACTCAGCTAAACAGTGAGATTTGCTGTTGTGCAGCCTGAGACTGAGAAGTCATGCAGAAAATAAAGGTATGGCCAGTTTGAACGATAAAAGGGCAAATTCTTGGAATAGAGTAGGAAGGCAAAATGTTGATAAGGCTTTCAAAATCCTTCCTTTTTCTTCAGCAGAATTAATCTTGTCCTGCTACAATCTGGCTTCAACTGTTCCCTCTATTTTTAGTTACTGATCCTAGCCAGGTCCTCAAATAGCTCAGAGCTGGTGTTGTTTGTGTCTGATGTATAACTGATACAGACTTGGTTGGCATTTTCATTCATGTTTCATAATCATCCCTAGTATGTACATAAAGACAATTCTTTGGTGTGCTGGGAGGGGGCATTTGTATTGCTGTGGGCTAGATCAGGCCCCCATTGTTTGACACCTCATTCGACCATAGAGGAAGAAAAAACATTTTAGTGACGCTGAAGTTACTTATTTACATTTAGTTGCAGAGAGGAGTCACAGTTAAGTTCAGGAAGCTCCCCCTTCAGATTTGTTAAGGGAAATCTCAGAATTTCCCTTTTATTTGTGTATTAAGTCCTTCATACAATCTGTATGCTGTGAGAAAGACCCTGTGAGACAGAAGTAGTGGTTTAATTGGCCCTTTGAAAAAAACATTAATTAAAAAAAAAGCCATTAAAGAGCTTTTCAAATGTCATTGATACAAATCGTGCTTCCACAAAAGAGAAAAAAAATATATGTAAGACCTTGCAGGAGGTTTTTATTGATCAATTAAATTAAAATAGGCACAGTGGGGAACAAATCTACCAACAAAACTGGGAGTAAATACATTAGTGTTTCCTTATGAAGTACCCGTATCTCTAATTGCATTACTTTTTTTCCTACACTGATGTATGTAAGGAGGCTCATTAATACAATTAAAAATATCTGATAAGAGTTAATTTTTGAAATAAGATATTTCTTCTTTTCTATGAAATGATGCATCTTTTCAAGCATTATAGATTCTCAGATTTAGAAAATTGGAATGTAGTTGTTAATTTTGGTTCTGTGTCTCTGAGAAATGCATTCAGCAATCCATACAATATTCCTGCATTCTTGTTCCTTTAACTTCACATAGGCATAAAATACTCCAAAGTGAAACTGGTTGTTGAATGCAAGCACATTCAGCTTTACCTGTAGAAAAGATGAAACGAATGTTATGATAAAATATCAAGGAAGGCGAATGGGATTTTTATATGGTAGCTTTTATGATCAAGATTTCTTGGAGCTTTGCAACCATGACTATATTTAGCAGTCTCTTGAGTATCAATGTAATTGAAATGTCATCTGTGGATTAATTTTGGTAATAGACTACAGCAATATTGCAGGAAATAAAGGACAGTGGTGAAATACCTTCTCTAGTAGACTACTCAAAAGAAATTTCATTAAGTGGTGTTCATGAGATGGCTTTTGGATAGGCTATCAGGATTGACAGTTCTATAAAGAGTCATCAGAAGAATGTTATAGGATTAATTTTACTTTAAAAGGTAAATCCTTCTATTTTGATTCAGCCAAATGTTGACAGCCATAGAAAATCCATGTTCTTGAATACAAAGCAGTACAGTAGAACCAAAAGCCTGGTACCTCATTCTTGTTTTAATTATTATTCCATGGGAGTAACATTCATTTTTATATTTTAAGGTTAGAAGCTTTTACCTCATGTTCAAAAAATGCATCTTCCAGTGTCTTTTCTCCAGTGCCACTCCCTACACCTTCAAACACAGCCTTGTATTCCTAAAAGCATAGACAACCACTCCATGTAAATAAGGTGCATTTGCATTCTGTGCAGCACAGACACGTTACATTACTTTGTAAATGAATCTACGTTAAGTAATCTGTCTGTATAGAAGATCTCATGTATAGATTACAATTCTACATAAATCAAAAGTTAAAAGCATACAGTCAGCAAAAGAAAGAAAAATCACATTTATTCTTGTATTTCTTATCATCATTTCCAACAATTTAAAGTAATTTACTGAAGGCACTAAAAGACACTTATTGTAGAATGACACGTGACCTTTCACTCCTTTGGACAGAGAGCACTGAACTTCTTGTACAAATAGTATCCATCAGAGCCAGAGCTCTAAATGGAGCCAAAACACTGAACTCTGATCCTCACATGGCTGCTCCTTTTATTTCCAGTAGTCAGCTGGATTTGCTTTACCTGCATTAATATTGTACTCAAAACCTTTATTCTGATTTTTCATCCTGGAATATCCTGTGCGGATATATTTGACTTGATTTCTTAGGTGTTACGTTTCTGTGTAATTTCCTTCTCTGTGTGTTTGGTTTGTTTTTCCCTTAAAGCAGGAGTGTGGTATAGGTCTACTGCAATGGTTCCCAAATTCATCTAAATAACCCACCATCTCATGAATAGTCTTGCTCCATACCCCACTGACATGGTAACTCATGATTAAAATGTTCTGTTTACGTACAGCTCCAGCTTTGTGAGGGTTTTTTGTGGTGAAAGCAATAGACCAGACAACATTTTGTTTTGTGTGCCTACTTAGAGATAACTTAAATATTACAGATAGACAGAGTACAACAGTTAATTCATAGATCAAGTGTTGCAGATTAACTAATCTTTAATAACAGCACTGTTTGCATCAATCTTAATATTTTCATCTACTTCTTTGAATCAATTAGTGATTTAGAGAAAACTTTTCAGAAGGGAATTTTTTGGTATACTGGCAATAAATCAGGTTTGCACTAATCTGTGACACGAATTGTTTGGTCAGCTCAGTTAAAAATGATGTATGGCTATGCTCCAAAATCTTGGAGGCAGCAGCAATGAAGTGAAACTCAGTTTGGGGAGGGTTAATGGAGTAGGAAGATTTTTATTTACTAGGATGTGATTTGGTCTTACTTTAGCATCCTCATAAGAGGAACTTTGTACTGTACTAATGTAATAATGTCTTATCTTAATCTTATGTCTTCATATCAAAGGTCTTTGATCCCATACACATTTTTATGGGAACTTTAGTACCTCTGATGATTTTTTCCTCTCTCAAAAATTCTTTAACTTACTTGTTTACTCTTCAAAATTTTGGTGATGTCAGGAGATGTTAAATATTTGTATTTTGGTTTTTTGTTTTAATAAATTAGTTTACGTACTGCATAGTATTCTGCAACACACTTCACTTGCTCGTAGTCATCTGCATTGGCCAACAGGTGTAAGCCTTCTGGATAAAGTTTTCCACAGGTTGGATACAGCTTCTCTCGGTCATCTTTACTCAGTTCAGTGCCAAATGAATTAATGGTGATGATAAAGGCTCGTCTGTCTGCCTCAAACTTAGCATACAAAACAAAGAGGTGTTATTAGACATCTCATTCTAAATTAGGGTGGGCATATTTTGGGGTTTTTTAGTAAGTCAAACTATGGAAATTTAATTAAAAAAAAAAAAAGCCGACTTGAGAGCACTGGAAACATACCTTGTTTTGAAATTGTAAATTCTTCTTTGCAACTATGCCTTAAATTTTAACTAGAAAATCAAGCAAGGTTTTGCAACCACAGCTTTTATTCTGTGATTTTTGTACTAAAAATATCATTTCTGCTGCTTCCTCATTTCCCCGCTTAGTTACCCAGATGCTGACAACAAAAAAATCCTCACACCCTCACGTGTAAGATTATGAAATAATAATCTTATAAATAATGATAATGAAGGAAAGGAACAAGAATCAATAGTACTGCTCTGGGGTAGCTCAAAGTGCTGTTGATAGTAAAGGTTGAATGAAAATCCTAAACAAAATAATTTCTCAATGCACATCTTTAAAATGATATTTCAATAAGGAGGAGGGGGCCGTTTACTTTCCAAGTTAAAGTTTTAAGTGTTTCAAATAACAGTTACTTTTTAATACATAGAATCAAAGGCTATATTTCTTTTGTCGGCTTTAGATGCCTGTAATATCTGAAGTATTTTCACTGCAGCAGCAGACTGAAAGGCAATCCAATGTCTAGATCTCAGGTTCTTATTTTGTGCAAGGCAAAATTTCACTTACCATTCTTACAGTATGAATTAAAAATGCAATAGTAAATAAAAGTAATCTTTTCTTCTGTCTTGAGATCTAAATTGATTATGGTTTTAATTCTTTCCTTTATTACTTTCTTTCATGTTTTAGAACAGCAGAGGCCTTGCTATTTGCAGGGATTATGCAGGAGAAATCTTCCAAGTAAAGTATATACAGTATATGCACATTTTAGGCAGCTTACAAAATTTCTTGTACTGTGAATATTTGAGCTATTTTAAGCAGAGAGGTACTCTTTTCAGTTGAATAATAAGGCTGCATTTGCAACACAAATCTGCCACTTTAGCCATTAAACACATATTCACATCTACGCCTGTGTACTGGAACACACAATGACAGGAACCCACCACCCGCTGGCACCGACTTCGAAGTAAGGAAAAGGAGTAAACAATAAAGAAGTAATGAGAAGAAAATAAGTGTGCTTGAAAAGATTTCTAGCTAATGAGTAACAGGGCCAAATTTCACTTCCCTTATTAATAAAAATAGGCATATTAGACCTACTGAAACCACTTTAGAAGGACAAATGCTTTCTTTTTTTAACTTCTTAAAGTCATGTAGAATCTAGCTGTTAGATGTGTCATATTTTGTTGGTAAAAAACATGTTAGAGGCAACAGCAACTAATGGTAGCAGATGGGGGTTCTGCTTCTGGTGTCTTCCAGTCTGAGAGAATTTGCAGGATCGTTCCCATCCAGGCAGACCTCTCAATTCATCAAATTACTGGCACATGAGGTTTTCTGTAGAGAGTAAGGCCATGAGGCAGTTACTTGGTGACTTACTCCATCTCATTGCTGCAGGCAGAGGTCAAGTCAGAGGATGACCATTACCTAAGTGCATAAGTTTCCATGTGGGAGACTGCTAGTTCAGAATTTAGCATGGGGCCATGGTAACAGACACAGCTCTATCTGCAGTGCAGTGCAGTCCTGCAGTTTCTTGCCAGATTCAGGGCTAAACATGCAGCATGTGTTGTCCATGGAGGAAGAGAGATCGTCAGTATTCTTAATATGGAAGTTTGGCACCATGTGCAGTGGTCAAGGAGTTGGGGAGCTAAATACCTCAGCCTCATTCTGATAGGGTCAGGTTGGTAGTCTTACATATAAGATTACAAAATAAATAGCGAGTATTCTTTTGAATAATTAAACTTTGGGGGTTTTTTTTAAATCCAACCATTAGCAGTCTGCTCTATGTGTCTCTTCAGATTAACAAAATGCTATAGAAGAAAATATTCTATAGAAAAGTTTATCCTCCTGGCTGATTGACATTAGATAGGGATTTTAAAGAATTTTATGATAGGCTAAATTTTTACCACTGATATAAAGGGAGTTTTAAAACATGCTTAAACTAATGTTAGTAAGTAATCTGCTCTCAGCATGAATTTCTATTTAAAAATGAACTTTCTGAAAAGTCTGAATCAACTGTGGAAAATGCCTTTATGTCTGCCAACCAATCTTTTGATTTTTACTTTTAAGAAAAGTCAAAATACTTAATTTCTATTCAATTTAACTTGATTAGAAGTATTTTTTTTAGATCATAAATTGAAACATTGTGACCTGCTTAATTAAAATAGGAAATTGTAATCCTTTTTAGGACGCTGTTTTGTAAAATGTAATTCAGACCCATTCTTCCTTCAGGGATAAGCTCCCAGGGTTATTATCTCTCTTCTAAATGCAAACTTTCAGTGTGGTGTCATCAAACCTCAGTGAATTTTTTTTGGTTTCCAGGGAGTAAAATTGCTTATCCAGAAAAAAGACTCCTGGAAGCAAATGGGTGGTCTGGCTCTCAACCTCTGCAAAGAATTGTGATAGATCATGTGAGGAAAAAAAAAGGGGGGGACCTGAATGCTGAGAATTCAAGTTTAGAAATTTCTGCATCTTTTATTAGAATAACAGAGACAAAAATATCATGTATGTTTTGGGAGGAGGAGATTAGGAACTTTGTATGTCAAGGAAAAAATAAATATTAAACTTTTCTGAGTCGAGACAAAAATATAATGCAGAATGTTGGACTGTTTTTATATGACACTAATTCCAAAGGTCACTCAACCCTAACCTCAACCACTAATTTTAATAGGAGAGTAAACAAACATAATATTGCCATGAAGCTTGAAGATTATTGATTAGTAAATAGGCAGTAATGCCAGGCTTTAGCTGTCCCAAAATCAATAATCAACATTTTTGGGTTTTCTACATAATGGCGAGAAATGCTAAAGGGCAACAGTTTGAGATTAGCAAACTATTTACTCTGTTCTGCTCTCTGTTACAGAAAAATATTAACTGAGACTGACTCCTCCCTAGTAATGGTCTAGCTGCTTCTCTAGTCAAAAGGCAAAAGTCATCCTTGAATACACTATTCATTACATCTTAGAAAAACAGGTATTTTTAGAGGAGAAGCAAACATTTGACAGATTGCTTTGCAAATGGAGAGAGATTCAACAGGAAAAGCAAAGTGAGATAATTATGACAACGTTGTGGAGTTCTTTAATGTATAAAGACTGAATGTTTCTTACCTCAAGAATAGGTCTCATTATTTCTGCTGTAGTACCACCTTGTTTTTCACAAAACTTATAAAATGCCTCAAGGTAAGACTACATGAAAGAAGAGAAATATTTTAAATGCTGCTTAAGACCTGGACTAGGATTGCACAAAGCCATGAACTTCATTTTTAAATACTTCCATTAACTTTGATAATTCCACCTATGAATTTAAATTTAGGTATGTGCTTAATTACTTAGTTCAAATGGAAGTTGAAATATTCAGCTGCAAATGTCTGGTTACTACAATTTGAGTTCAAATATTTTCAAAAATTGTAATAGGACAAATATTATGTTTTACTTGTGCTCTAAAGAAGGAACCTTTTGAGCTCCACTGAGCTTCCACTGCATAATAAGCAGATGGCTGGAGGAAACTCTTCATTTATAGTGTGTGGAGGAGGGGATTTGGGCATATGCCACGGCTGTTGGGCCAGCAGTATGAGGATACACAAACTAATCCCTGCTGCTCTACCTAAACCCTGGATTAGGACAGAACAGCAGACAAAGCTTCTGTAATACTGGTCTGCAGAGCCCTCTGGTCTGTTAAGGATTCTGGCATCTGCACCTATTTGAAAATACCTGTGCAGGAAAAACACTAAATATCTCAGAGATGCTGCTCCCCCTGACTCTCCATCCCCCAAAATAGTGTTTTAGGGAATATTTATGTTAAAATGCATTTGCTACAACTTCACACAATCTTGTTAGGAGCTGTCACTAATTACACAATTAAGTGAATTTTAAGTAGACATCTCAAGGGGGATCTACTGCATAGAATTATGCATTAGGTTCTGTACAGTGCTATCTGATAATGGAGCAGAAACAATTGGTCACATTGACAGCTGAAGCAAAGGAGAAAATTTATATTAATAATTTAATAGTGTTTGCAGAATGGTCCCCTTAATAGATGAGCAAAAAGGAAAAAAAAATAGATTTAAGAAGTGTTAATATATGATCATCCACACAGGATATAAGAATCAAATATGTATGTTACCAAATTGGAAGAAGTATCTACTATAGTGGTACTGTAAAAGAATTATAATACATGAAGAAATTAAAATACTTGGGTATAATTGATGTTGTATTGAATGAAAGAATTAGTAAAAGTTTTAAGAATTAAAAATTGGCATGGGAATTTATAAATATAATTTATAAGACAAACAGAGGAGTTTTTTCTTTCCCCCTAGTGCAATCAGATCACTGTAAAAATACTTCCTGCAGTCTGGGGTGCCCACTGTGAAAGAAAGATAATAAAGATTTTGGGGATAATGTGCCAGGAGGAGCTGTTAATGGATTGGAGTATGTATAGCCTTTAAAGAGACCATCATAAGAGTAGAGATCTGTTTGCTAATATTTGTAAAGAAGATGCAAGGCACATGTTAGATGCGTATCCTTGCAGCATTGTGCTGTAACAATGCTAAAATTATTTAGAAATGAAGAAAATTATACAAAATCCTTAAGTAAAAATTATGTTAGCTAGACTCAGAACGATTAGACCCTTTCAAATCACACCTTCCTTATATGCATAAAGATAAATGTTAGCCAAAAGCCTGTCTAGACTCACTTAGGACCTAAGAGTTCTGTGGCATTTGGTGGATAACTGAGTTATTCATAAACAAATCTGGATCTGGATATTAGCCTGACATCTAGAGCATTTTCATGAATGAGATATTAAATAAGAATTTGGATGCAGACCTAAAATTTGAAAACTCCCCAAAGAGTGGAGTAGAAATGAAAGCAGCTGGGTTTCATTCCTGGACTTGAAATCTACCAGATGACCTCAGACAGCTTGCTTTACCTCACCATACTTCTGTTTCCCCATCCATAAAACAGGGTTAATGATACTGACCTGCTTTGCTGAGACACTTTGATAAACCCCAAATATTATCATTATGTTGCAAAAACTTGCCTTGTACAGTTTGTTGCGCATTATTTCAATGTTCATTTCATCCAGGTCATTTTCAGACAGGCAGTCTTGAAAGAAAGCAGCTGAAAGTAGAGTTTATAATATAGCAGTATAAATCTGCATGCTGGTAATATGCATCTCCTGTCTATTGCTCACCAGTGTGTGAACAAGGATCCGAGGGTTCTGTTGTACAAGAGAGGGTGATATAACAGAGAGGAAGAAAAATCCACTTGATTTCCCTTATCCTCCTATCCCCTCCTTTTTAATGAGACTCTGCAGTGGGGGGAATCAATCAGTGCTGTAGCCAGAGTCCATATCTCCAGAGAAAATCAGATAGGAATGCTAATGAAAGCCCTAATCTTCTCTGAAGTGTATCGTTTGGTTATTATGGCGATTTTCTAGTGAGTGAAAAATAATTTTTGTCTGAAATCATGCAGGTATTCTGCAATTGTTAAGGAGAACCCTCTTTCCTATTTTCCCTTTTCTTCTTTGCATATATATTGTGGGAAAGGCAACAGGTTGCAGCTGATAAAGGGCACATGCTTTGACCTTGGCCATCTGTGCTTACGGGTCCTCTGCAGAGCTGACTAAAGAGCAAGCTTTTGAGCAGGGAGGCAGTGGATGAGTTTCACTTGTGCAGCTGGACCATTTAAAAATATGATATTCATAATAACGTGTGCCTCTCGCTGTTCCTGAGCTATCCCAGTGGGGCAGAGCAGTACTATATGACAGAGTGTTGTCTCAAGCAGTGGCAATGGAAGACAGTATTTACAGAGAGGATGTGAGTCTGGCCATGTTTTGTGGTCTCATCCCTTCCTACTCTTCCAGCATCCAGATTTTAAATGAAGACTATCACAAAGTGTAGCTCTGAGAGTTCCCTTCAATTTCTCCTTATAGATCTATTGCCCATAAATTTGTCCCATGACTTTAAAAAACTGATACATCTCTCTTCTTTTACAAAATAGTTTAGCAAAAAAAATTCCAGAAATTTACTACCAGCTATGTGAAAACAGTGGTTTAGTTTACCTTTTAAAATTAGTTTTCTGCTGGGATTTGGTCTTCTGAAGGATTTAGTAGGTTCATAACTCACTGTGGACAAACCACTGCCCTCAGGACTCTGTAAACCATGTCCATATCTCTCATTGGCTTTGTCCACTCTGAACTGCATTCTGGACTTTTTAGCCTGTCTACACATGGCAGCACTGTTCATTTTAGCTGTCCTGCTCTGTCCCTTCTCTGATTTCACTCTACAGTTGTGCTAGTGCCCAGGCACTGGTGGGAGTGTGCTGCTCTGTGAGGGAAAGCCAGGAGTGTGCCATGCTGAACACAGCCAGCTCCAGCTGGGACCCACCACAGGGCACAGCCAAGCCCCTCAGTGGAGCAGATGTATCTGAAGAGGGCCTACCTGAAAACCAGATTGGGACTTTTTATCGGGGCATGTAATGATCGGACAAGGGATAATGGCTTTAAACTGAGAGAGGATAAGTTTAGATTAGATATTAGGAAGAAATTCTTTACCGTGAAAATGCTAAGACACTAGAACAGGTTGCCCAAGGAAGCTCTGGATGCCCCATCCCTGGAATTGTCCAAGGCCCTCTTGGATGGGGCTCTGAGCAACCTGGTCTAGTGGAAGGTGTCCTTGCCCATGGCAGGAGGGTTGGAACTAGATGATCTTTCAGCTCACTTCTTACCCAAACTATTCTATGATTTTATGGCTCTAAACTCCCCCTGCTCCTTGTGACACACAATCCCTCTCCAGAGGGATGCAGTGTTACCTGTGGGGATAACAGGGGGCAGAGAAGAGGAGCCTGGCATGAAGGAGCGGCAAAGGCTGGAGGAAAGGTATTTTCCCCAAGTGTCTAAATGTTTCATTATTTTCTGCTTGTTTCCTTATATCTGGATCAGTAATTAATTATGTCATACATTAATCAGTAATAAATCAAGTTAATTTCCCCCCAAATTTAGTCTGGTTTGCCTGCAACAGTACTTTGTGGGTGATCTCAACCCACAATCTCTTTTTTCTACCTTTTTTCTCACCCTCATTGTGCTGAGAGTAAGGAGTGAGCAAGTGGCTGGGTGGGAAATTTTTTCTGTCTGGGGCCAACCTACCACACCTCCTAGAGAAGCAGAACCCAAAACCTCTCACAGTACTAAAGATGAGAGCACTTAATGGTTTAATATACATTCAAATCCATCCAGTTCCATCTTATTCTCAGTGCCCTTCACAGCCTATTAGGTTTTGTTTGTGTTGGCTGCTGCACCACATTGAGCAGAGTTTAATCTTAATTTCATAATGTGACATTCCCAAACTTTACCCTGTTTTACTTTTAGATTTAGTTCTTCAAAATAGGACTTTTATTTATATTTGAACCATGCCCAAATTTCAAGAGGGAATCTAGGTTCTACCATGACATCTAGTATGTATTAGTAGCTTTCTGCTTGATCCTTAGTGAAGACATATTTTTGAATAAAGATGTAGGTGTTGAAATAAAAATCTAGATGCTTTAAATCAGTGACTACTTTGGATATAAAAGATATACATTATAGTTCTTGAGTAGCATGTTTTCTCTGTGTCTAGCACCCAAGGTGGATATAGAAGCTGTTAATATATGTTAATAGAATGTGTCCTGAACACCATTTTGGAAGTGCTTGATCCACAGTTCAAGTTTTGTGTTACCAAAATACAGCATATCCAGTGGGAAACATGCTGCTCTTAGTCATACAGCATTAGTAGTTTTGAGAAGAAGATAAGAAATAATTTAGTGTTTTTACCTAATGGTGTGTCAACCAAAATTGCATTGAAGAGCTCAGTGGGATTTGAGGCAATGCTGACTGCTTCCATTTGCTCAAAGCTTCCCAATGGATGGCACTTGGGAACAAGTTCAGCTATGGGTCGTTCATGTAATGTGCCAGTTATTAAAAGAATTACATTGTCAATCATATAGCTGTATCTGTATTGGAAAGAAAAAGTAAAAATAAATTATTTTTATAATCAACTTTCAGTTGAAAAAATATAACCCCCAAATTTTTGAAAATTAACCATAATACCAAAGTATTATCAGAATGTATGTTCATTCTATATCAATAATTCATTAAATATCAACAGAAGCTTTTAAATAGCAAGTAGATAACACAGAATTAGTTTTAAACCATATGACGGATTCTGAAAATGGACACTTTTAAAGAAGGTGGTGCTGACATATGACTGTAATAAGCATAACAGCTGAGAGATGTAGATTCACTATAATAAGTGACAATGAGTCGTAGCCAAAGCTGAGCTAGCAACTTTTCTAGTTTGGGATTTTCTTATTTCATATATACCATCTGGACAGAGAAGTACATGGGAATCTCAGCACTAAAACTGCAGAGTTCATGCAGATGGTCCAACCTCGGGGTTTTCTTCTCACTCAGCTTTAAACAACCTCCCATGAGGGAACTAAGAACAGGCTCTTATAGATTTCTTTATTACTAAAAGTTTTGCTTCGTACTAGTTCACTGTCAAAGAGGCTGATAAGAGTCTTACCAGTGACTTGGAAATGGGAACACTATTCCCTTGAATGCCAGTCTTCAGCTTGCATTTTTGACTAAGAACACAGCTAGAAACATACAGGGATTAATATGTTCTCACCCAACATTTGTGAAGAGGGGTGGAGGATCTGGTGGAATGTAGTTCAATGATTTGTGTGAAATATGTTTCATTAGTGTATCCATTATTTAGAAAAACAACAGTGTGCAAAGGTTGTGCATACATATGTGTACATTCACGTCAATGAGTGTGAGAAAAGAGCTGCCATAACTTTCATGTTTTCATTTTTATTTCCTGAAACAAAATGTAAACATTGTATGAATACAGGTCCTATTAATATATTAACCTAAATAAAAGTGGTCAGCTACATATGACCAGAAAAAAAAAAATATACTTTCTTTTTTACTGTTATAATAAAAATACTCCTTGAAAGTTAGTTGAACAGTTAATTGTTCTTGTTAAAATATATTAAAAGGATAAGATCAAGGGGAGTAAATAGTTAGATAAAATATCCTGCTGGTATTTTGCTAATCCATGTTGTTATACTGCTATAAAGCAAATTCCTGTTCTTGAAGTTGTTTAAACCATTGATTTGCAAGTTTCATCTATTTGTGATGGTATTGAGATCAGAGCTTTCTCTTCATCTGGCATCAAACAGCAGCTGAACTTTCAAAGACAGCTACTTGGATCTAAATATCTTGCAATATGCCACAGAAAGTTCTCCTAGTTTTTATTTATTTGGTTCAAATAATATAAAAAGTATGGTAGGTGTAGGATGTGTTGTCTTTCCCCCTTTAAAAAAAGGTCTACAACCTGCCACATGCCTAGGAATTAAATCACTTCTGTGTACATCATGAAACTGTTAATCTTGCATGAGTCACACTCCCCCCCCCCCAAAATGTCAGTTTTTCAAGTTCTCTGACTTAAATAGTGTTTAAAGATTTTAACCATTTTTCTCAATCTCTACCACTTCTTCTGTCACTGTTCACATAAAAGAATCTGCTTCTGCTCTTTAAAATAATTAGTGGCAAAGACAACAGGTCTTCACATACACATACAGTTTCAGAACTTATATTAGCAAATAAAGTATGCAAATGTAGCAGTATCAAAGTAATTTTTCTGGTTTTAAAACTTAATAGAATTTCCAATATGTTGCATTGGCATTATTTTAACTGCTTTTTTTACCTCTGTGTGGTAAGCTATGTAGTAATATTACTTACGTGACAAAATTCAGAAAAGTGGCAAGTGGTTCAAAAGCATGGTTTCTAAAGTAATGAAATTCTGTGAGTAGTTTTGCTTTCAGTTTATCATCAATGGTGGAAATAGTGAGAGGGCCAGTTTCATTAGCCAAGAAGTTGCCATAGTCTGTAGTCTGTAGATGTAACTTCAGATCTGGAATTAAATTCAGGAAAGATCATGAGAATAGACTGTCATATTGTCTGCAAACCGAATTTTAAAAAAAGTTAATTTCTAATATATTTTTCTATTAAGCAACTGATCATACTCTGTTGAAAAATTTTTGCGTAGATCTAATATAGTATAAATGCAAAATTTATGCAAATTTGTACTGCCTTCTACCAGTAAGATTTACTGCATGCTGTAGGAAAGAACAAATAATTTATGCCATTTTCAGAGTGTTACTTACTACTGTCTCTAGTGCCTTCCCCATCAGGTTTGTTCAATGTTTCAATTTCACTGATTTGCACCATTATAACATATCAGTTGTTTTGTCTGCTGCACTCCCATGGACTCTTTTCATCAATAGGAATCATCCTTTAACTTTTTTAAGACCTTATATATTTCTATGAAATATTTAAATCTCAGGTAGGATTATAATCTTCTGTTATCAGGCTGTCTGAAGAGAGCACATATTGCCTGGCACACATTCTGGACTCCAAATGGATTCTGTAGTGGAGCACTTGAAAGGGTAGAGTTATATTCTCCTAACATTTCTGGTTTGGCTTTCTCTGATTTATGGCTGCTACTAGCAAATCCTTAGAAGCTGTTCCAGAAACTTGGGTCATTGTGACATTTTCTGTTTGAGCTCTCAACCCTGGTGACTGGGGAAAATGAGTTGTTTAGACCACAAAGTTAAATGAAACTTTCATGGTATCAAAGAATTCATATGATAAATTTTCTCATTTTTTAGCATGAGACAAAAGCAAGCATTTGAGTCAGTTCAAACTGCTGTTCAAAGCAGTTTAACGTTTTCTTTTAGAAAAGCTCATGCTGCAATGCATAATTATGTTCAAATGCTGTATTAAAACTGTTGTAAATTATAGATTGGGATACTCTTATATCATTTGGGCATTCATAATAATTAGATTTCTATATGAAATATGAAGTGAGGGTTAGGGAAAAGAACAGCAACGCTCCCACTGACGGAAATGAGGGTGTACCTGTAAGGAAGTAAATTTGCAGTCAGCAAGGTAAGAATTTTCAGTACAGTTGCTACTTTTGCCTATTTCTCAATGTGTATCCTTACTTAATATGCAATAAGGTTGCCTACACTGGGAATTAAAGCAAAATAACTAGTATACTGTGAATTCGGACTCCTACGTTTAGCACTGTAGCTTACTGAGATAAGCTTCATAATCTTCTATGCAAGTTGGCTGCCACTCAAGGTTGCTCATGGTCCTGTCCAAACTGGTCATGAATATTTCTAATCTCTCTGGGCAACCTCTTACAGTGTTTCACCACTCTTCTTTTAAAAGATTTCTTTCTTGTATTTAGTCTGAATCTATTCTCTTGTAGTTTAAAACCATTACTATTTGTCCTATCGCTACAGGCCCTATTAAAAAGTTTGTCTCTATCTTTCTTGTAAGCCCCCCTCAGGTACAGAAAGTTGGCAATAAAGTCTTCCCAGAGCTTTCTCCAGGCTCAACAGTCCCAACTCTCTCATCTTTTCTTCATAGGAGAGATGCTCCAGCCTTCTGATCATCTTTGTGGCCCTACTCTGGACTTGCTCCAACAGGTCCATGTCCTTCCTGAGCTGGGGACCCCAGAGCTGGACACAGTACTCCAGGTGGGGTCTCATGAGGGTAGAGTAGAGGGGGAAAACCATTTCCCTCCCTTGCTTTAGATACAGCCCAGGATATGGTTGGTTTTCTGGGCTGTGAGCACACATTGTCAACTCATGTCTGACTTTTCACCCAAGAGTAGTAGATATCCAAGTCATTTTCCACAGGTCTGCTCTCAATTCCTTCATGCCCCAACCTGTATTGATACCAGAGATTTCCCAACCCAGGTGCAAGACCTTACACTTGGCCTTGTTGAACCTCATGAGATTCCCGTGGGCTCACTTCTCCAGCTTTGCAGGGTCCCTCTAAATGACATCCCATCCCTCAGTTGTGTCAACTGCACCACTCAGCTTGGTGTCACCTGCAAACTTGTTGATGGTGCACTTGATCCCACTGCCTGTGTCGCTGATGAACATACTAAACAGTACTGGTCCCAATAAAGACCCTCGTCACTGAGCTCTGTCTGGACTTTGAAGCATTGCCCACTACTCTGGATGCAACCACTCAGCCAGTTCCTTATCCACCAAATATAGTCTGTTCATCACATCCATATCAAATCACATAACACACTTAGAAAAAGTCATAGTTTCAGTACATACTTCCATATAGGAAGTAGAGAAAGAGAATACAAATACAAAAAAAAGAAACACAATAGAAGAAAGAGGGAAAGGTAAGCAAGATTAAGACATAAATAAATGCAGAATTATACCCAGAAATTAGTCTAATTATGTAAAACCAAGTTTTTAAAACATCACTAATATTTTGATTTCACACCTACATTTCCTGTGAAAACTGTTCATTCTTACTTTTCTCCTTTTTGTTGCAAAGAGTGTAAAAATACTTGGCATATGGTGAGATTAGATAATACTACTTTATTAGATGCAGAGCTGAATTCCAACTTTCCTCAATTCCTTTTCAGATGAACCCCAGATATCTACCTTTAGTCACATTCTGTAAATGCCTTTCAAACACAGTAGTCTTCAGGGGTTAACTACCTAAAGCAGACTGTAGCACCCAAATATCAGCCCAATTATTCACCATTCTGAAGTGTTCTTAACATCATGATAAGATGAACAGAAATAAAAACCTGCTGATCTAGAGTAGTTTCAGAAGACTTTGTTATTCTTCCTCAGTTCTCCGATTGATTGAGTGGCATCATAAACCATGCCTTAATATAAGGCATGAAAAATATTATCTGTAAGACATTAAATATCCTTACCCATCTCCCAAAAGCTAAGGAAGAAATGTTAAACCCAGGAATGTTGGGTTTATAACCCTGTCAGTTACACAGCCTGCTTTATAGATGTATTTCTTTAACTGAATTAATAAATGTCAGCATGCATACTGTATGTATAAAAAATATTCAACCCTACCTCATGGTCTTGGCCAAAATAATCATCCGCAAGATCCAATACCATATAATATCAATCAGGAATGTCATAATCAGAGTTCACATCAAGACAGAGTTCAGTGCAGCTCAGAGACTGATCTGGTGGTCCTAAATTACAGTCCTTTCATTGCTGCTGGTATAAATACAGCCTGGGAACTATCGCAGTCAGACCCTTGCACTAGTGACGTGACTTGGTGACTCAGCAGGAGTAGATGGCTGAGCATCACAGGTGCCTCAGACATTCCTGTTCGCCAAAACTTTTTATTGATTGTAGCTGCCCCTTTTTTCAGGGTCTCTTGGAGACCTACACAAGACTCTGGACTTTGTCCTAAAGATCCCTAGGAAAGAAAATCCTGTATTTCAGCTGTCATCCATCCATTTTATTTGTCATCTGTCTGCATTGTGTATTTCCTCATAAAATTACATGCAGGAAAACAACTTACAGGAAAAGTATTACCTTAAATAATGAGTTTACTCACAATTGAACGACAAAGAAACACAATTAACTAAAGTATGACTAAAATGAATTAATGCACAGAGGGAGAGTAAGATGAATGCAGTTAAAATGGAAATGATCCTTATCAGAAAGAAGGAAAGAGTATTGTGAGAATTTGAACAAAGTGTTAACCTGTTTTTTGGCATCAAGTTCATGGTAACTTATCTGACTCCTGACTTTGATAGCCAAATAACCAACTAGCCACAGTTTTCACTCAGTTAACATTGTTATTTCAGCCACCATGTGCTGGCAGGCCCTGGCTCTGGCAAGCTAAGTAAACTTATTTCAGTGATTTTGTTGGGAGCAGAGTTGTGATGCTTGTCCTTCTGTGACCTAGCCTCCTTTCTACAGAGCAGAAGTCTTTCTATCACACAAAAAGCAAGAGAAGAACAAAGCACTGCATTTAAACACCTCCACACCCCCACACCCCCACATTCTACTTCAAAAACTGTCAGCAAGGTTGCTCTGGGAACATCATTCCCTTGAAATAGATGATGCTATAGGGCCAAACTAGAAAAATGCAGCCCATGAGGTAGCTGCATGGGAATCACAGTAGTTCAACCAAGCCCAAAAGGATTTCTAAATGAAGCTGAAAACTTCTTCTCCAGTCTGCATGGCCCTGAATTGAGAGGACACAGCGGTATCATTAGTCTGTTAGAAGTCTTCTTTCTTCTTTCCGTCTTGCTTTTACGCTTGCTCTGTGATTATCAAGCAGATGTAAAGCACTAATCTACAGCTCTTCTTGTGGTTCTTCAGTGCTGACATTATGGTTTCCTCTCTAGAGATACCAAAACCACTTTGAAATTAAAAGATCTTTTTTGTTTCTATTTATGGGTTACTTTGAGCGGTTTTGATTTTTGTTTTCTACTTGTTTGTTTTAGCATATTTATAGTGTTTTTAACTTAGGCCATTTTTTGTGGTG
The DNA here is from genome assembly GCF_009650955.1 of Corvus moneduloides. Classification (NCBI taxonomy): domain Eukaryota; kingdom Metazoa; phylum Chordata; class Aves; order Passeriformes; family Corvidae; genus Corvus; species Corvus moneduloides. The sequence goes on along the minus strand of NC_045476.1, from coordinate 137,205,202 downwards.
TGGTGCTAAGCCACAGAATGCAGAATAGGGTAAATTTATTACCTTTTAATGTGAAGACATGATGGCACTACTGAACAAGCATCATAGTACTACAGCACAAATACACTTGCTGAATATTTCAAATTGAAACAGAAGACAATGTATGAAATTTACTTTAGAGGTAGGGGTCTGTGGGTTTGGTGCACTGTACACTCATGGCGCAGGTTCAGTATTACAGCGTCCTACATGTGCAGAGAGATAAGTGTGTTAACATCATGTAGAAACCCAATATGTCTCATATTTTCATTATGAAGAATACGTTTGGTAGGTAGATGGTGGGAATCTGTTAGCTGTCTATAATAAGTAGAAAAATGTTACAATGGTGGAAGAGATGTAGCTGAATAGCAAAAAAGGGGAAGTGATAGTGGGTAGTAGAGATGTGCTTGTAGGAGGGATGATGAAGGCTGCTGCTTCTATTGATGAAATAATTTGCATTCCAAAATTGAATGAACACCGGAAAAAAAAAAGTTTCAAAAATAAAACTAATTGTTCTTCCTATTGTAAATTTTAATTTGAAGTGGTTTTTATCTCTCTATTATTACCTGATCATCTGCTGCATGCTCTTAAAAATATTGAAGGTTTATATATCTCAGAAATATTTGAAAACTACTTCATGGTGTTAAATAACTTTCTTGTAGCATGACTTATAATTTAGAGCTTTTTCACTATTCTAAACTTAACATGAGCAAGTATTTTTTTGTGAAGGGTGCAAATAATCCTTTTGGCTTGTATGTTTTTAACTCTGTATACTTTCTTCTTATTCAGAGTAACTGGGATTTTTTTTCCTTCATGGAGCTTTGGATGACATCATTTATTGAGCTCATCTGCAGGGAGAAGTGAAGTGACAACAAAGTTTAATTATTCTACCATTCTGTCCTTTGTGTCTTTTATAGATATTTGAAGCTGTTACCTTTTTCTGAAGTCTGTATACTAATGCAGCAGGACTTTTTCACTTCACAATTAAATACAACATCAAGAGTTTCTGTAGACTCTTTAAGTTACATAGATCACAACTGCTGGAACAAATAAGATAAAGAAACTGTAGATTTTGTCCAGCTGACATAAGGGATAGATTTCAGTTCTCAGACTGATTGTATACATATGTTCTGTGTGTCTAAACTGCCACTGTATTAAATGGAGAGCTGATACAGCTCTCCAGGTTATCAGCAGAAGTAGACACATGCAATTGGTCAGTAGAACAGCGTCTAGATTTCATTGACTGCATTGATAATCTCTTCTTTGACTGTAAGAGGAACTTCATGCTGTGGACTGGTAAATATCTACCTGCATTTCTTTAAATGTAGTTGTTTTAATCTGAGAGTTGAATGGCAAGCGATCTTCCCAGACTTATGTTATTATTTATATTAATAGTTTAGACAGCCTCAAAACTGTTGGATATGAGAATGATCATTCTTCACTTTTTCTTACCCCAAACCAATTACTGCATGCACAAATCAACCAAAGCTTAAAATAGAGTGAGGTTATTCATTCTCCTTCTTCCTTTTCCAAATTGATTTAATAGACTGCACATTATAGAAATTGAGTGTACAATCATAACTTTCATTTTGCAGTCAGGGAAATGAACTTTATGTTCCTTTAGAAAGGTGATTACTTTCTGTTGCATTTTTTTCCTGCCAAGTGTCTAAAGGTACGTCATATGATTCTTTGGTACAAGTCTGTCTTCATCAGGCTGTGACCAGTCTTGGCCACAGAAAGCTGTTTTGGAAACTACTGTGTGCTCTCTTTATTACTGTGGCAAAGTCACCTTGAAAAGAGCTTTTCTTTTTTTTTTCTACTTCCCTAAGTTTTATCTTTGTGGAGTCTAGTTTTCTGTTCCTGGTAAGATGAATATCCACTATTGCCCTAAAACTCATGAAGTAACCAATTGCTAAAATTATGTATTTTATAGAGAAACTCAGAGCCAAATGGTAAGCTTTTAATAAGATTTTGGAAACTTTTTGTACAGCTGAAATGGTATGAAACTTCCACACCTGAACTGTTCTATAGCATTGTTAAAATCTGGGAGAAGGTTGCCAGTCTCCATAAGAACTCTGTGGATGAGATTTCTAAACCTTATGAGTAAACCAAAAGTCCCATCCTCTCTATTGCTTTGCAAATCACAGCCTGCACGCAAATCACAGTCTATGGAAAACTATTAACTTAAATATGAGCAAGATTCTTCAAAGGACATGTAGGTTATCTCTGGGTTTAAGATAAGCTCTCAATACTTCAGTCTTTTACCTTCCCTTCTTCAGATGCCTAAGCAACAATGTTTCTTCCTAAATAAAATAAACCAGCAGACTTACCTTCTAGTGTCTCACACTGTGCTAGATTGACATAGTCCGCACTTGTCAAGATCCCAGCTTTGAACCCTCGGACCAGACCCTCCAAGTAGCCATGGTCCACATTGAAGTAAAACTCTGAGTATCCTGGCATGGAGAAAAAGATATTTGATCACTCTTCTGGGTTCTTGATGGCACTGAATATCTGCCACCAACTTTTTTTCTCCTCTTTGGAAGGAGTGACAAATAGTCACGGAATTCCTGCCAGCCTATGATTGTGTTTTACCAACTGGTTTCTTCCTGTTTCTTGCTCCTACTGTAGTTCCAGTACAGTTGATGCTTACACAACAGCCAGCCAGTAAATCCAACTCCCTCCTGTCAAAGCCAGAAAATGAACCTATTATTGTTGAAAGAGAAGCCAAAAAGGAAGTACAGGATTTAACCCCTGCTTGCAAGGATGCTCTGCACTGCTTGGAGAATGAGAAAACACATTAACAGCTTGATAAAACTTTCACATTTCTTAACTGTATTATAAACAGGAAGTTATCTGAGAATGCCTATAGAGAAACTATTTCTGCAGTAAAACAGTGGGTTGTGGCAGAACATAGCCTATTCAAGGAGCTTAGGTGGTTTGGTAGTGTCTCTGTATTACCTTCTTTTTTTTAATGTTTTTGCTTGCTGAAAATGTTTTGCTGCTCATCTCTATCACTAAATATGTATAGGAATTATAAGAGCTTTCTAATAATTACTGTGAACATTAGACAATGTGCAAAGGTGAAAGGTTTTTGAATGGTTTGACTTTCATTGTCCTTGAAAGCCAGTATTCAAAACTTGCCTCCACACCACAGTCTGTCCCAGTGTGCCACTCATACCTAGACACACACACTCGTTTTTGAGAGCTTTGAACATGTTTGGTGTATTATGTTGGCTGAAGACATGCACCATGCCTTCTCTACTGACCCTTGTGAAGAAATGTGGCTGCAGCAAGAGTTGTGAGTTGGCAGCCAGTGGGACATGGCTGTGACTATGAGACCTTCTCCCCTGTCCTGGGAGGGGAGAAACTCATGAGACCTTGGTACTCACCAGATGATTCCTGTCTATACCACGCTGCTCCTGGCATGGCAAGGCTTTGAATGCCACACAATGAGACACAGGATGCCAGCATGTTTGCTGCCAAAACAGCCACCCCCTACCTCCTCTGGGGAGGTCACTAGCTGGCTGGTTTCTTGGCTGACTGGCCAGGAGCCTTCAATGGGCAAGAAGTGGCCACAAGCCACTGGGCAGCTTTGCTGAGCCAGGGGATTGATACAACTGCGCCTTGAGGGTCAAATTAAAGTTGTCTCAGGCTAGATATTACCCCACCTGTAACCCACAGTGGGGGAAATAATGACAGCATTGAGACATTTTGAAAAATCATATGCTCAGATATGCAAACTCTATTTAGTTGGGAGTTCAATGGGGCCAAGAGTATTGAAGTTTGCTACTTGTACACTGGATTTACAGTTAAGTCAATCAGTTCTTAACACTGCAGAGTAAACTCAGCTAAAGAAGAATGAGACAAACTAGGCCTATTAGACAATAGGAACAAAACATTTCCCTCCCCCACACAAACAATTTGGTTTTGTCTCCCAAGTCTCCATGCCAGCAGTACTCAGAACCTCCCAAGGCAAGAAGGTTTCAGTAGAATTTTGTTGATGATGTTTCAGAAGTCAGAGAGATTTCTCTGGATACATGACCGCCATCAGTGCTTCCTTACTGACACGTGAAGATAACCACATTTTAACTTAAACCTGCCTTTTTGTTGTTGTCATCATCTTTGTTCCAGTGTGTTTTGCTCAAAAGCCTCTGTTTTTCACCTTTTCAAAGGAAAAAAAATGGGGGAGAGGCAATAATAATTGCTGTGTACACTAAGAGCAGCGTGTAGGTTTAACCTACAGATCTCCAAAGTGAGTGTTGCATAAACAAGTAATGTCTCACAGCAGCTGAGTTCAGGCCGCCCCCAGCTGCAATCACAGCAGAATATGGCACATGTCCAGCTGGGGACAGTCCAAGGTTGTGCTGCCGATGAGCTTCCAAAGCTTCAGACAGCAGAGCCAGCGCAGAAGTGGCTTTGCAATAGATCCTAAATTTAGTAAGGCCATGTGAACACTGCCTGGCAGGTGTAAATACCACCGCTGGTGATCCTCCAGTGGGAAAGTATTATCCACAGAGCCATAAATATTGATGAGACCATCACTTGAAGTATAATCACTCAGCAAAGATGTTTAATTAAATCAGTGTAGTTTTGAATGGTTTCATGAAACTGGAAAATCAAGATAAAGTCTTGAGTGATTTTATCTACTAAGGGATAAAGTGTCAGATAATTTGATCCAGATTGATAGGCTGCATTTGGCAGCATCAGAAAATTCTCTGATCTCTGATTTTTGTTGAAAGAAAAGTTGTGGAAAAGAGACAGCTTTAGCAACAATTTAAACATGATGCATATAGTTAGCTAATGCACTAAAATTTTATGTAAAAATATATATATTCAATATCTACTGTTGCAATCTATCAATAAAATGCTATTTGTTATGAGTGTCTAGTACTATATGGTTTCTTTCACACTTGTAGTGGGCACAGTTTTATTAAATATTATTTGGTTACATATTAATGAACTTATTTGTATAGAGCTGTGAATTTGCTTTAACAAATTACCATGTGAGAAAATACGATACTCTCACCTGTTAAGTTTGTGGAGTGCAAAGGTTGAGATATTTTTAAAAGGATCTTTTAGCAGTGAGCTAAACAAATATTGATAGTGTGGGTGGGAGGAGGAGTTATTTCAGGTTAAGCAGCGTTAACAACACAAAACTCTTCAGATTTAAGCACAGAATTTAACCTTTGATGCGGCAAGTTTTCAAGACTGAACCAAAACGCATAATCACTTAACCACAAGAGGTCACCATAACACTGCTCTAAGCCACCTTACTCCAGTTTTTTCACCTCCACTGCGAGAAACTTGGAAAGAAACATGAAAAAAAAGGTGTCATTTTTTGAATTTGTTTTCAGCTAATCTAAAATTAACGATAAATCCGACATATCGTGATTATTCACTCAGAAGTGACAAACAAAATCCTTCCATGTTACCAATGTTTTGGCTATATCCACAGATTTTTCTCAGAACTTCCTCTATTTTTTTTCTTTTTTTAACACAGTTGACAGCTCTTAGCCACGAGGTTAATACTGAAGAACAAATGACAAAGAATCAGCAGAAGAGTGAGTAAATGGTGTTATATCATTGGAATGTTGGCTAAATCACATGAATTCAAGGTTACTCTTTTTTTCATTAGAAGTATGTAAAAGTGCTATTTTTTTCATCTTAGAATCTCATTTAGAAGTCTATGTCAGCCTTAGGCAGTCAGATCTCTGGTTAAATTTTGCTTTATCTTATGCAGAAACAAAATTCACTCAAGTCTTGCCTATGCAGTTGTTTACAAGACAATTAGCATGATGAGTGACAGATTCACTCTTACCAGTGTACAATGCTGCTTCAATGTATAGGTGAAACAGATTTCTTCACTGGTGTGTATATTGACTCTTTTTGTTTGGCTGTGGGAGATTTTTTAACCTAATTTCCTATCCTGTCAGTGTTCCTCCCTTCCTTGTAAATCAGAAGTGGTTTTAAAAACATAACCTGTTTTTCCAGATGTTGCACTCCACTCCCCCCCCCCCCAAAAAAAAAAAAGTATAATTCTTTCAGATTGGTTAAGTAAAAAGTATAAGATGTGCACTAATCAGATTAAAACTATTTTAATTTTCAAACACCAATTAACAGTAAATAAACAGATTTAGTTACTTTTGGAATGCAGTGTTTCTAGTGGGGGTTTTTTGTTGCATATCTTTGTGCTGGTACTGAAAGGCAATTACAGCAAAACTCTGTAACCTTTGTAAATTCTGTAATGTTCTGGTGTAAATTTCTGAATGGGTGTGACCCATTCCTAAAAATCTTTCCAAAATGTGATCTGTTGAAATACCTTATTTTCTGAAATAATAATAACAGGACAATTCTGACTGCAATACATTAACCTGAGATTCAGCCTTTCTGAAGTGCTGAGTACCTGCAACTTTTGTAAAATGAATATCACAAACAACTGGATACTGACTGCATGGACCCTAGCACTCCATGGAGCTACAAGTATGCTGGCATGGGTAGCAGAAGTGTAGCTCAACCACAGAGAACACAATTACATTTATCCCAGTTTCTGAACTTTCTTCAGCTGCTCTCAGCCATGAAGAAACAGTCCAAATGCAGTTATATCTGTGACTGCTTAAAAGTTAAAATGTATTAAATAAATAAAATATCTTGTATTTTCATAAAATATGTGAATATTGAGAATGATAGACTATACCTGTATAGACACAATTCAGCTACTATGCTTTGTAGCTATTTTTAAATAATGAAAATGATGCATTCCCAAGCAGATCATCTTGATAGCTGAGCCCTCTTGTGCCAAAAAAGTGCTGTACCCAGTTGACACACCCAGTGTTAACCTGCACCCTGGCCAATTTACTCTGTCTTTGCTGAGAGAATTCACAGCAAATATGCACCCCTAACTTTCCTATCACCTGATTAACTTTTGATTGAATTTACATAAAATACATCTTTTACAACTGCTCCTTGTTAGAAGTGTTATTTTGATATTGGATTCACAAATATCACTCACTGATGTTATGAAATATCAAAGAACTTCCTTTTCCCCCTCCCTTGCTTTCAAAAGATAATCTAGCAGCTTTTTAGGTCAGAAAGCCTTTTGGTTTTTTTGGTCTTTGTTCAAGGAATTACGCGCCAGTGTAATAAAAAGGTCTTTATCAGAGACTTAGAGTGGTAAGTCTGTGGAGAGAAGCCAGGAGAAAATCATTTTCGGTAGATGTAAACCTAGAGAAAAGCAGATTTGAACAAACTAACACAGCTCTGGAATGCTTTCAGAAGTGAAGCTGGAAATTTACAAAGTTTATATGCTCCCTTACAAAATTGGGAAACTTTGGTCTGAATAATTTGTAGTTTTGGACACAGATATTCACATGAAGTCAGCAACCTCCAGCTCAGACTCATCTTCTGGCTAATTCTACTGAGGATGGCAAGATTTAGATCCTGTTTACCTTAAGTCTTTCTCTGCACAGTGTCAGTACCTTTTTTCAGTTATCTTAATTTTCCATCTTCTTCTTGAGAAGATTTCATGCAGAATTCTTCATGGATCAGTTTATTATTCATTAACTGTCACAAAATTCACAATTAGTAGGTAACATCTTTAGATTTCAGGGATCCTGAAGGTTTTATCCTTGACACAACCTGGAAACAAGATAAGGATGATAAAACTTTGAGATAAAAAGTACAGACAAGTCAACATGAAGTGCAAGTGGTCCATTAATTCTCCACATTTACAGCTCTCTGAGGACCACAGCTTGAATTGTTTCCTCATCATTTTACTGACTTTGAACACAGATGCAAATTTTGACAGCTTTTTTCTCTGATAGATCAATTGGCAATTAATATATATCTTTTTCACCACCAACCTTATGTACTTCATAAAACAGCCAGAAGATATACACGACATCAAAATGCAGCATTCTGTTAACATAACACTAACATGATTATAGATTCTATCTCCTATATCCCATTCCTGGTAATCTTCAATACAGTTTCATTTTCCACTTCTAACTTCTATCTCAAAAGGTTATGAATAAAGTCTTTAAACTGGAATGTACTGCAAAATCAGAACTCTTTTTCAACAGGGAGATACATAGAATTTAAATCTAGGATTAATATATTTTATTTGGCCCCATGAATTGGATAGGTTCAAAAAATATGTCGGTCAGCTTCAAACTTAAGCCTGTTGTGTTACAGATTTTTCACTAGGTGGAGCAATAGTATCTTTGTTGACGTGCTATTCCTACTGTGAACTCCTGTGCCCGGAACTTGGAGTATGCAAGGATATTCTGAACTAAATCTATATATATATTGTAAATGGGGCATTTAATCTGGGAATATATTTTTCTTCAATTTGAATGGTGTTTTTTTAATTTCTGACAAGCGTTTTTCTACTCTGATACATCTTAAGAATTATTAAAATGTATAATTATTAATTTTACTTCTTTTTTTTTAGCCTCGTTTTATATGAACGTTTTATAGCTGATGGAAAAAGTAACACAGAAAACAATCCAGATAACAATTTGGTACTTCTGGTAGTTGATGTTTGTTTGTTTAACGCATGCAGTAAGAAAGAAAACCAAATTCTGGCTCATAAGTTACATAAATATTTAGCTAATTAAAATTCTCCAAAATGTCATTTTACATGAATGCACGTTTTTGCAACTGATTCTTTATATTTTATGTTAAAATCTCTTTTCAAGGTATATAGCTTTCAAATATAATGATACATTAAGAAATAAATTAAGAAGTCTTTCAATCACATTCTAGCTTCTTAAGATTATTAATTTAAGAAATGTTAGTGGTAAGGTTTAGAATTTTTCAAGACATGACATTTTTGTTAGTGGCCCTTGTCTTGATATCTACATGAGTAATGATTCTTTATCAAAAGATGAATTAATCTTTTCTATAGGATCATGTTTTCAGAAGAAAGATTATAGTATTTTACAAAAAAACTTCAAGGTGATAGCTTTTAAATTTTTATTCAATTATATCTATTTTATATTTTGATCCATACATTTTAGTTCATGGCTTGATTTACTCCTGCTTTGTTATACCAGTTCTTTGGCTTCAGGCCAAGAATGTAATACCTGAACCTGTGTTATTCTGGTGGTTTATGAAATGGTTGTTAGAAATGGCCACAATTAATTTATGAAATTAAAACAATATATCAGATATTGATTCACACTGAGGAAGAAATAAAGTCTGATAACACATTCATTTATGTTATTTCCTCCACATATAACAGCATCAAAATAGTGCTTAATTATATAAAAGGATTAGAAAATAAATAACCATCAGATGCAGTAAAGACAGCTTATGACTGCTGCTGGCAAGGCTGATAAAACCTAATTTTAGAAAGAAAATACACAGAAATTATTTTCTTTTACATTTTAAGAAATGCCTTTCTAACTTTTTAAGCTCTTTTGTTGATATATTGCTCTCTCTATGACACCCTGGGACCTCATTCATAAATTAACCTCAGTCGCTAGTAAAATGGCAGAGTTGGTTTTAAACATTAATTGTGAATTTTGAGATTTGGATATAGTATTCTTTGAGCCCCTTTTAAATTTCTGGTTAAACAAACCCACACACCAGCACTGCATCACCATGGGTGATTGAGCTGCCAGAGCACACCATCATAAGGACTTAAACACAAGAAGAAGTGATATTCAGGATAATATTCAGGAATTCAAGTACTTAAAGTATTCAGGTATTCAAGTACTATTCAGTTAGATAAAATTGTTAATATCACATTTTTCCACAAACCCAAATGAACACCTGAATTGTGGGAAAGGTTATTTCAGAGCAGTGTTTTCATTTTTATCTTTTCTGCTAAAGAATAATATATTTTGGTCAAAAAATAGAAAAAAAATTAATTGTAGTAGTAATGTAAGTGCACTAAGTATCCTGACACGTCCTCCTTTACTGCAAAATAGATGCTAATGGCAGGGTTTGATCATCCATATGTAGGAGGAACCATGGGACAGATGGGTTAGACAGTACAACAATTTTTTACCCCGTTACTTGGGCAGTAGGATCTGATTTAACATGAACAAGTACAAACTTGGATTTCTGTGCCTCTAATGCTAGGAATATCAAATGCCAAACATCATATGCAATGTCCAGAAGTTTTGCATCTCTGACTCTCCTAATCTCAGACCTGTTGGCCTGAAACAAGTTTCAGACAATGCATAAGAAAACCTGGTAACTTTTCACAGCCTTATAGACAGGGTGAATGACAGCAAACAGATCAGAGTTTTGTCTGACTTCAAGTAGAGAAACCTGGAAACTTAAAAGTATTGTTGCTTTCTTAAAATCATAATCTTATTTAATTGAATAAATTAGCTGATGTTGGTGCAACAGTAGTCTGTAATAAATATGTATGAAAGTAAAGGATCTGTTCCTCACTATGAATAACTAGCACATTTCTGCCTCATATAAAAGCTGATTCCCCAACCCCAGACTTTAAACTTTATAACAAAATATGATGATTTTATACAAGAACTCATAAAAGACAGACAAAGATCTTGTTTGAAAATAACACTGTGAAATGCCTGGTTAATTCTCTAATATCCATGTGCTATATATATTATCTTGACCAAATTACATTTACAGTTCTTTACCTTTGATTTTATGAACAAAACCAAAATACATCGAAGGTTTAAGTACTGTATGGTACTGTACACACAGTATTTTCACTAGAGTCAGTACATGTGTGAACAGATGATTAGATATGGAAAGAATTCCAAATACAGAGAAAATAATTTACCAGAAAAAAAGATAGGTTGACCTTCTCACACCAAAAATTGCTTGAGCTTATACTTCTCTACAACTTCTGCAACTGCAATTTCAGATAATTCTGCTGATTCCAAATGAGTCATATAAAGTGCCTAAATATGAAACAAGTGTAACCAAAAGGTGCTGTTGAATTTAAAACTAAATTCATAGAAAATATGAAATTATTCATCAGAATTTGCTAAGTGGTATATTAGTTTTGTCCATGAATTTTGTTACAAGATTTTTGATTTAAGGAATTTAGTTTGACTATTCCCCAGGTAATTTTGAAGTAATATTCACAACATAATACTTCTCAATGACTCAAAAATAGTCAAGATTACAAAACAAGCTACAATGCCAGAAATTACAATAATTAGTTTTTGAATTAACTGTCATTATTGCTTTGTTTTGTAAAAAATGTTGATGTTTTCTTTCTCTTCTTCTGCAAAGTACATAAATCTTCTTAAGTACATATTTCTTCAGTACTTTTCTTCCCAGTTCAAGTTCTATGCCAGACTTCTGTTGGCCAACTTCCTTCTAAATCATAATACTATGATTAATTCCTGCAAAGATTCTGTAGAGCTGTCTTTCTGTTCCTGCAATGGTTATATCACAACTGAGCAAGTTTATATTGTTTACATTTTTAAAGATTCTTAAATAAGAGGGAATTTGTCCCACTTTGTCCAGCTTGTGTATTGTCTGCCCACAGCTGCCAAAGACATTAGTCCTCCTCATTTTTAAGCAGGTTTCCATGAACATAACTATACAGATTGACTTCCCTGCCAGGACATTGATTTCTTAACTCAGATTCAGTTTGAAATAACTAACATTAGTAATATCTCAGAAGGCAGGTTGACAAAACATCCATAACTATAAAAATATTTCTTTGTGATTGCACTAAAATTCTGGGTAGATTTTGCTGCACAACTTAGGTATTTAGCTTGGATTCATCTGCTGGCAGACTCTTGAAAAACTAAGTTTTTCTCCTACAAGTTTTTATGGGCCACAGCTCTCATGAAATGCACTACTGAATTGTGCAGGGCAGCATGATATTAGATAGATAAAACAACATCTTTTCATAAAGAGAGTTTTAGCATAACTATATTTTAAATAAGTTATTTCATAATTTCATAATTTTGCCTTGAAATTAAAACAAAGAACTTATTTGCATTAAAGATACAAAAAAAGTATTTTGAGGAATCCCTCTGAAATCAGTGGGTTAGTGCATTGTATGTTACCTGTCAATTATTTGAACCTGATTAGTTACACATTAAAATAGCGAATTTGTTGAACATATTTTTTTTATTTATTAAACAATATAAAATTGAGCTGTAGAATGGTAAGTTGAGTATTTAAAACTGAAAATTGAAAGGGTCTTATAAGAATTTTGGGGACAGGAACACATTCCTTTATGATGTGTTCTTCAGAAAAAGAAAATACAGACTAAGCAGCTATTTCAGATGCCCTAATGAAGTGCAGAGAACCAAAAATTTGGGGTAGATGAACTGGATAATCCATTAAATACTTTCAAATTCTAATCTATATATAAACTAAATTTTCCAAAATGATTATTAGTTTTTCCATTTCACAAAATGAGTTTATCTGTAGGTATTGAGAGACATAAATGCTAAATATCTTTGAAACTCGGATGCATGGAGGACGCTTCCCAGGCTAAAGGAGCCTCATGTCACTGACTCTCAAATGACATTGGTGAATCTGGTGTCCTGATTTCCACTTTTGTCTGGAAAATGTACCTCAGGGTGACTCAGATGTAATGACCCTAAGTTAGTGGCCTTTTTCTGGAAGTTCTTGTATATGGTTTTATGGTTACATCTGCCTTACCCACCAAATCAAAATACAAATTACTGAGTAAAACACAGAAAAACTGTATTAAGTTGTCAGCATTTCATATCACTGTAGTTAGTGCTAGTAGTCTTGCCAGAAGTGCCACTAAGGCTAAACATCAAAAAATGAGATGAGAAGAAATGTTAATTGTCATATGAATGCTGTGTGTTTGAGAATCAGCAGAATCATTTCCTGAAAAGAGAATTCCTGTTACAACAGCAGCACAGTCATTGTACAGAAGTCAAGCACAGCCACCATGAACTAACACCTGTATGTAAACACACACAAAAATAACACACTTACAATACTTCTGTAGAGGGAATCTGTGCAAGCCCTGCAGGAGTAGCTCAGAAGTAAGAATGATTAATTTCTAGAGTCCGTGTTCTGTTCTTATTCTTCTAGCTCTGGAGTTACTGTCACATTCTCCCCCTTTCTGTTAAGCGGTAGAAAAATGTTGCACTCAGTTAGCAAAAATACCAGCAATTTTCCCATGTAAAATCTTTAGCTGTTATTATAAAAGAAGTTCTGGGGTTGTTTTTCTTTTTAAGATTTTGGTTTTTATGGGAAAGTTAATTTTCCAAAGGGGATAAGTACAGTTTAGCTGGGCAGAATTGTGTAGAATTAAAGAAAAGATAAATCTAAACTCAGGTATACCCAACCCTGAGTGTCATCTGCAAATCAGCATATCTACTTCTTTGCCTTTTAGCATACTGATTATCAGGTCAACATTTTCTTTGGGCAGAGTATGGTTTATGTATATGCTTTTTCAGTAGCTAAAATTGGGGTGAAATGGCCTTCTTTTTAAATGAAATGTATTCAGATCTTAAAACTGCTGATTTTGTGCTGTGCTCTGATTACCACAGGAATATGTGAAAAATTGAGAGTTCTCTTTTATGCCCTTTTGTTATATAGGAGTGCTTTTAGAGTCCAATTTGTCCAATTAATGCTGGGTTTCCACAGTTGTGGTGTTTTAGTTTTTGTTTGAGGGTTTTTTTGGTGGCTTTTTTTTTGTGGGGGGGGGGTAGTTGGTTTTATTGGGTTTTGTTTGGTTTTAAGTAGCACAAAATAAAGCACTCATATCTTTTAGAATTACAGCTTTTAAAGGATGGCCTACATATTTACATATCCAGACAGGGAAAGAGAGCAAGTTTAGTTGATATCTGACTTCTAAGAGTTAAAGAAGTGGCTTTAGTGAATGAAACTCTGACTCTGGTTGTGCCATTTGTTTCCTTGTTGATTCTCCCCTTTTCTGATGTTCTGTATGTTTGACTTTTATGCTGATCAGTTTCTTAGACCAAAATTATGTTTAATTACTAGGGCAGAGACCTGAGGCTTAATTCCACCATGTAAACTTCATCCAGTTGCACCATGGGTAAATCCAGCTGAATTAACAGAAAACATTCCAAAACATTCTAGCTTGAACAGTGTCAGAAAAAATATTTGAAATAAATGCAAAGTACAAAATGGACTAATTTATAATATTTCACTTTTTCATAACTCTGTGGAATATTTACAAGGTATTCAGAAATTTTAAGACAGAGTATCAAATAAATCTATGCCTTCCTAACATTCCTTGCACACAACATTCCTTCCTCTAAGATGCAAAGAATCGTCTTTGATTAAATCATTATATTTATAATGTTAGTTTATAGTTGTAAAATTATTTGAAATTTACTTTCCATTTTTAGTTTAGTTAAGTCCTATTTGATAAAGTACCTCCATTTTACTCTGGAAAACACACCACCACATACCTGCATCCTCACAAAACTGCCTTCTGTAATGGTACAGCAGAGCAGAAGGAAACCTGGAAAGATCATCTGGAACCTTTCCTGTCTGTTGTACACTTGAGACTTCTTGTGATTTGTGACTTCTGACTTAAACTTGTCTGCTTTATTCCTAAAAATTTTATAAGCAGTTTGCTGTTGTGTTTCATGGTTCATAGTGGAACTGTCCATAGAAACTTTGTCTTAATATATAATATGAATTCTGCTCTTGCAATTTGAATTTATTGCTTCTCTATCTTATTTGGTACAGAAATGCAGAATAAATATAACTATTAGTAAGATTTAATTATTTATATTTTATTGTAATTTTTTTTTTAATTTCTTATCATTCCTTTTGCTCTTCTTTGGTTTCTTTCCAGTTGCTTCATATTTCATATTTTCATATTTCCCTTGCAGTGCAACAGAACTTAGGTAAATGTTTTGCCTGTTCAGATCCCTCTGCAGAGCCTCCCCCAGCCTCCAGCAGATCAACATTCCCATCCAACTAAATGTCAACTGCAAACTGGCTGAGGGGACACTGGATCTCCTCATCCCCTCATCCAGATCATCGATAAAGATCTTAAACAGGACTGGCCCCAGCACCGAGCCCAGGGGAGCACCACTTGTGACGGGGCACCAACTGGATTTAAATCAATTCACCGTAACTCCTTGGGCTCATGACATCTGCATGGATAAGCTGAGCCCAGCAATATGAGGTCAACACAGCTAAGTGCTGGGTCCAGCCCTTGGGTCACAACAAGTCCATGCAGCATCACAAGCTGGGGAAAAAGTGACTGAAAAGCTGTGTGATGGGAAAGGACCTGGGGGTGCTTTCCACAGCCAGCTGGACATGAGCCAGGGTATGCCCAGGTGGCCAAGAAGGCCAATGGCATCCTGGGCAGTATCAGCAATAGTGTGGCCAGCAGTGTCAGGGCAGTGACTGTCCCTATGTACTCGGCACTGGTGAGTCCAAACCTCAAATCCTGTGTTCAGTTTTTGGCCTCTCGCTACAGAAATGATATTGAGGTGCTGGAGTGGGTCCAGAGAAAGGCACCAAAGCTGGTGAAAGGTCTGGAGCTCAAGTCTGATGAGTGGCTGAGGAAGCTGAGGGTGTTTAGCCTGGGGAAAAGAAGGCTTGAAGGGATCTTATCACTCTTTACAACCACCTGAAAGGAGGTTGTAGCAAGGTGGGGTCAGTCTCTTCTCCCAAACAAGTGACAGGAGAGGAAATGGTCTGAAGCTGCACCATGGAAGGTTTAGATTGAATATTAGGAAAAATTTCTTCACCAAAGGATTGTGAAACACCAGAACAGGCTGCCTAGGGAAGTGATGGAGCCACTGTCCCTGGAAGTATTTAAAAGACTTGTAGGCATTTAGGGACATGGTTCTGAATTTTATAAATTATAACTTTCTGATGAGACAGTATTTATGGTGCTTTTATACAGTCTTGTTGTCTTAAGACATTTATTGTCCTAAGTCTTTGGAGAATATTCAGGTTGCAAAAATTGAACTTTGCCCAGTTACAATATTCATAAGATACATTAATATTATCTCTGCTTCTCCATTCCAGAGCTGTGCTACGGTTCATGTGGGCTTAAGCTTAGTTACCAAGTACCTCCAGTAGAGCACAAGCAGTGAGGGCTCCAGCTGCACCGAAACTCCATGTCATCAAAACTGCTTTGCTTTTAATACTTTATCTAAATATTTGTTCATCCTCCTTGCATTGTGTTGTGCATATGCTCTAATGTCAGGTTTCAAGACAAGTAAGAAGACATCCAACAGCAGGACATGACCCCACAACTGACTCTGCAAAATTTTTACTTGATTTGGACATTAGGAACTTTTTAGTTTATTCAATTGTAATCAGAGGTGAAAAGCACATAGATATCTCTACTAGCATTTATGTGATGGTGCATTCACGGTGTGATTATTCTTTTCAGTAATGACTATATTATCATTTACACTAAATTATACCTATTTAAAGTAAATTTCAATGAGCATCTTAAGTCTTCTTTTCTGCCTTCTAAATATTGATTGTTTTTTGGGATATCTATTTTCTGTCATTTAGACATGAGAATGACAAAAGTTTTAGTTTGCTGTATCAGTGAAATAAATCCTGGTTTAGGCTGCTTACATCATAAATCAAAAGAATAAATTATTTTTTATTAAAATTGATAATAAATCAAAATTAAATCAAAATCTATATGCCTTGCTTCAGATTACAAGTTACAGACTAACAGTCTGATGCTGTTCTCTGTGGACAGGAGGCATTACAAATGTATTCCATACTCAGATCCTGGCACTGCTGTAGGACTAGGGAGAACATAGATCTCATTCAGTTACAATGTTCCTGGAGAGATAAAAATAATTCTCTGAAATGTTATCTTTCCCAGATTCTTGAATTCATTCCCAGAACCTGTATAGACTGTATTTCAGATTAATTCAAATGTATTTCAAATTAGCTTCTTTCCTTAACTATCTCCATGCAATTATGGTCCTAATCACTGTCCACACTCAATCATGTATTACAGTGTAAGTTCATTAAAAATAAATAACTTTATTGCTTTAATTTATTGTAGTTACCAAACATGTTGATTCAAGACATAGATGCTTAGGTATAACCCTTTTGATCCAAAATAAAGCTTTTCTAGTGAAGAATCTCTTTCCATATTCTTCTTATGGAAATCCTGTGGCTTGTTGTGACTTGTCTTCAGTACTGTCTTTCCAGGTTAACTTGGCACATAAACTTGGCTTCATTAAGTCAAGCAAAAGAAAATTTTATTATTTCTTGCTGTCAAACTTAAGGTTTAATGACAGAGATGGGAAAATATTAGGGTATTTTGCCCATACGTTTATACTTAGCCCTTAAATGGCAACTTTTGTTTTCAAAACTAGTAAATTAACTTTAGGTATTTATTTCTCACAGTGCTATAGTAAAGTGAGTAACTGTTAGCAACCTTTTTTTACAATGAGATAGGAAGCTAAAAGAGCTTGATGAGGTCACATGGGAATAATTATCATGTTTGCTGTATATGTAATTCTTCCCACCTGTAACCAATTACCTATTTAACCACCATCACTCAAGATATGCATTAGCAGCATGAGAAATTTCCATTAAACAGTAAATTTTGAAAACATCTGAAAAACATGAGGGTTGCAGTATTCTAATGTTTCTGGCTCTAACTGACTGTTTCAGGCAGATGTGTCTGGGTTAATAATGCTTTCTACTGAAATTTCACCTCTTTGCTTTATAGCAGCTGTAGGGAAACCAAAACCAGACTCTTCTCAGAGGTGCACAACAAAAAATAAGAGACAATGCTACAAATTACAAGAGAAATTTTGTCTAGCTATAAGGAGGGAAAAAAAAAAAGCCAAAAATTTAAAAGTGTAACAAAAATCACTGCAAATGGGACCTTGACTGCAGCTGCCCAGCTCTGGCTATGTTAGTACAGTAGGATCTGGAAAACAAAGAAGTACAGATGAACCTTCTTATGTAACTGCTGCTTAGCATCACACTTTCTGTAACATTTGGTGGCAGGAGACCAGAGGGTGGAGAGTCCCTGGGGACAATTAGTAATTAGTCTTAACTAAGCAGAAAGTCAAAAAGATTTGCCTGGGGCTATGTGATTAGCAAGGCCATTGACAGCTTACGTTTGCAATCTAAGTTAGAAAGCAATAAATAATTAAGACAGTGGTCCCTAGTGGGTGGGTAGAGGGAAATAGCTTGAAAGGATGTCCCAACATGGCAAAGGCAGAGCCTGCAGTGGAACAGTTATGGGCAAGCTACCAGCCAGGACCCCGACACTGAGTGGGCAGTAATTGCCTGTTCCCCCTCATTCATGATGCAGGTCTGTGCTGGCCAGCCCAGAGGAATTGGGACCTGATTTGTGAGTGTGTGATGAATGTGTGTGGCACAACAGATGTCCTGGAACAGAAACCATTGGTCACATGCTCCATCCATCCTGTTAATAGTAACTTCAGAAATATATGTTTTTGTGTTTATCCCACCAAATTGCCGTGGAACACTATCCTTGGAGATCTTAAAAACTCAACATTTCATCTAATGTTAGAATTGGTTCTGCTTTAAGCAAGGTTTCAGAATAGATTGTCTCCAGGACTGTCTTCAAACCTAAAGAATTCTGTGACATCATGATTACAACTTACTGCTAAAACTTCAAGAAACAATCATAGGGTCTTATTTATTAAATTACTTGGTTTTATTTGTTATACAATTTATAAATGTCAAAATCGTATGATATACAAGTAAATGATGACTATGTATTGTCACATTCTGACTGTCATATCCTATGATGTACATGGCTAAAAGTATTTAAAAAATTGCTAGTTTCTCTAAGTGTTGAAATGTGATTCAGTGAGGAAGATAATGAAATACTAAAATTCCTATAATTTATATTAAATCATTCTAACCTTCAACAGAATATTTTTTGAACAGCCTTGGTTTCAGGCTAGTAGATAAATAAAAATAAAAAAAATGCCAGTAAATGGCCAAATTCCTCTCCCAGACTAGTATGTCAATTAGTGCAATTAAAAGCAGGATCAGAGAGCAGTGTTTGGAGAGTGCTTTTCAAGAGAATGGAGTACTGTTATTATTTTCCCATAATATATTTGCCTTTCATAAAGTCTAAAGATCTGCTGCCTTAAATGAATAAGGTTACTTATACAGCAACCTCTCTTAAGTCTCTTCTTCTTTAATGTCTGATCATCCACTCTGGGCTCTTTCACATTGGATGGAAGTGAGGGTACACATACTATGCAGGGCACAGAGGGTGGACCCTGCACATCTTGTATGTGTCAGACAGCTGCACATCCACTTCCAGCAGAATCAGGTATGTTCTCTGTGTGTCAGACCTAGTGCTTATAAACAAGTGACAGACGCTCAGTGAGTCCAGAGAAATCTGAGCCTGGGATGCGGAGTCATCACAGGCCTATGGCTGCTCATCTAAGATTCTCAGCAAGTTTGTAGCACCATCAGAGAAACTGCTTCCAATCTGTAGTGTCTGGCTCTCCCAATAGACAAAGTCCTCTTTTTGTTATGCTTCAACAAAATTTTCAGATACAACAAAAAAGGAACCATCTGAAGAAAACTGGTTGCACATCCCTAATCTGTTTTTTTCAGATTCTGGGAGTGAATAAAGGTTCAGTGTTTGTATTCTGAAATGAAAACTCAAATCCAGCATTGATCTTGGGACACACTGACCAAATGAGTGCTGGTCCAGGCACCATCATATTATCTGTACCAGAGCCTGACATGGAGCTTGGATGAAGGCCTGTGCATCCCTAACACAGCCTTTGAAGTTCTTTATGAATGAATCTTTCTGAATCTTTTTATACAAATTTCAACTTGGTTGGTGGATCATCTAGAGTAACTTCTCCAGTAGAAGGAGCTCTAAAGAAATGATGAAATGCAGCAGTTACGCCGTTATGTTTTGTTCTTTGTTTTTCCTTCAGCTACACTTGCTACCATGCTCCTCACTTTGCTTTAGAACACAAGTAGTCCTCTTTGTCTTATTTATATGCAATAGTGAGCCAAAAGACAGTACATACCTAGCAAGGAAAAAGAACTAGAGAAGGAAAAACAGGTGATTTCTGATCTTTTTTGGTTATGGCTGATCAGAAGATAAAGCAAGACATACAAACTAAAATGGGAGTAATATGGATGATACAATTTTATTGTTAGGCCAGCCTCTGTCTGTGTGAGGAGATCAGGAAGCTCTGGAATGTGCTGTCCAGAAACTTGCCTGAACGACAATAAAAAAGGATGTGGAATATCACCTCTGCAGGTCAGGATTTAAACCAACAATGATCTTATGTTCTTTTAGTATCCTGGTTTCCTAGGTCCCAAGAGGCTATGAATGACCTGGGACATTTTTTAGTAACTGTTTGCCATATTGCACCTCCTGCAGTGACATTATGGTGCAAAAAAGAAAAAAAAGTCATATGTCTGAAGTAATAATATTTCTAAAGAGCCTATGAACCACTTACAAGATAAACATAATACCTTTAATGGAACCATGACAAGGGAAAGGATTCAAAGGAAATTCCAAATTCCAATGCTTACTTCATCTCTAAGAGAAAGAGCTTCAGAGGCATGCATTTTAGAAGGAAATGCTGACTGTCAGCATTTTGAAGTGTAACTGATGAAGTGACACTTTGAAGTGTCTTACTTTCAGATGTTTATCTTAATTTCGACCTTTCAATCACTTAATATTGTTTTTAATATATTTTGTTCACATTCCTATGGGCTTTTAAGGGTACTTTTGAATGGCACAGTTATTTTACTAAAAATGCTAGCTTCCCACACTACCCTCCCCTACAGTCTAGGTTACAATAGGATTGTGTTTTGCAGTACAGATTCTTTTAAGGTAGCTTTTCTAAAATCCCAGAAGAGAAATTTGTTTCCACCACCATTCAGCTAAGAGAATATGGATAACTAGGGGAAGTGACTGGTTTGGAAACAAGACTTACCTTAGACCCTGTGCCCATTAATACTTAGCAAATCAAAATGTCACGTAGCTGGCGAAAGTTGTCAAGTAAACAGCCTGAGTCAATATTAAGTCTATTTTAAAAGTCTCTATTGTGGGGTTAGCTGTTTTACAGCAAAATTACCAATTTCTAGTCCCAATTATGCCCAAGTACTGACAACACTGCTGCCTGTGAGATAAAAGTGTCTTGTTATTAGAAGATCTATTCACTGTGAATGATTTAATTTTCTGCCCCTGAAATCATCTTAAATTAAGTCATTCATAAGAAAGTGACTGCAGACAGAGGGTTATTATTTGGACAAGCCTCTATGAATGAAAATTCAATAGCCAGCCTCTCATTTGTCTGCTTAAAGATGTTGTTATATTTTAGGTTCACTTCATTTTGAAAAGTTTGATGGTAACAGAGAAAGACAGTCTTCACTGGAGCCTGTCTGGTGTAGGGATGTCCAATGTCCATCTCCCTCATCTAGCCCAACAGAGAAAAAGGTTAAATCCCACTGAACAATGGCAATATTGAGCTTCCATGCAGAGACATTTTAAATAGGGCCTTCACAAAATTTTAATGAAAGTGCCTCATGCCTGACCGGTGTTCAACTGCTTTTCAACACCTTCACCAATATATATCTGATTTTGGTTCCTACATGTTCCTTTTCTATTGCATCAAGGAAGCATTTAGGATGGGCATAGCTGGTTCTGCAGAGGCAAATGCTGAACTCAGCTTTTCCGAAATGGACATCTCTGGAAGCAGAAAGGGTGCTTTCAAAGAAAGTTTTCTAGGTTGTGTGTGGAGAAGTAGTAGCAGCAAACTTTTATCTGCTGGTGAAAACCATTGTTCTGCAAAGGGTTACTTTTGGGAAAATAAAGTTGAGACTGGAGCTGTGCAGGCACTAGATCTGCAGCCACATGTCAGCTTATCAGGAAACCTGAATTTTGTTCATTTTGTTATATAAAGAAACCATGCAAAGTTTTGAGTTACTCTTAGAGCTCGAAGCTGATAGCTGAAGACTAATTCTTCCCAGATCAGCTGTGTGTGTGCTTGGTCTACTTGTGATGAAACACCATTTTTCTGCTAAAGGAGAAGAAGAAAAGATACCAAGTGCTTCTCTAACACTTGCCACAGAGCACTTTCAAATGCCATTTACTATAGAGCATTAAGAAATGAAGAAATTATAACCCACATTTCGTATCTTATACAAAAAATATAGTTTGGAAAGCCTGGATGAAATTAATATTTATGACATAAACTAGATGGCAACATATATTTAGGCAGAAGACATACATGTAGAACAGCAATAACCTTTGGCTTTTTTAACACACTTGACCAGTTACACATAATAGAAATTATTAATAATAACACTTCAATGTCTAGACATCTTCAAACAACAGGCTTCTTTTTCTAAGCTTCCAGAATTCTGCAAAAGGTTAGATAGCTGCCTGAGTCAGAACAGTAGGAAATCAGTGCTGACATTGTATAGTTTGCTGCTGAAAACAGAAGAAGGGGTCAATGTCATTGACAATTTGTCATCAGTTTGAGCTTGTGTTAAAACCTATGGCACTGAATTTTTTTTTTACAAATAATTCAAGTAATTCAAAATATTCTGCCCAAGAAACAATGCTCTTCCTGTGTATTGCTGTTAGCAGATTTATGTTGTCTGGTATGAGGATGTGGATGTACCTTTTGCATGTTAAAGAATGCATGGCTTTGTTTTTTCCATATCTGAGATAGTCAATATACATCTACTTAACAGCAATGTTATATTTCCTATGACTTCTTTTAAGCAGCATTTTGAAACTTTCAGGATTCTCTTTCTATTCATCTATTTCTAGTAAACATTACTGAGACATCATCTGTTTGTTGGGGTTTTTTTCATTGAACAGAAGCTTACAAACAAGTCATATATTGTTTAAAACAGAAAACAAGAACATTCATTCTTAGCGTGACATCAGTTTAGGAAGTTTCATCAAATTTCCTTCATTCATCTGCACTGGCACTCCCAAGCAGATCTTAAGTGGGTGTGTACGTGCTTCTCATCACACAGTGCGATGCAGTCGCAGTATCTGGGTCTCCGGGACATGTGACCCCAGCGAGCACTGTACGGGTCACTTGCTATTTAATTTCTGTTTCACTAATAATCATAAAGAATGCCATAGGCACTTTTAACAGGCAGCAGCAAAACAGGGGCTTTTGAAGCATCTCTCTCAAATCTGAATGAAAATGTCTGATAAATGAATTTAGCTATCTCAAATCTTGGCTTGGGTTTCCTGTGTTTTCCTAGTGGCATTCCTCCATGCTTCCAATAACATGGCAATTTCTATAGAGTGCGTTTGTGTGTGCAGGCAGACAGCTCCTGATGACTCTTCTCTTTTGTCCCTGCAACACAAAGAGGGATGTATTACTCCACCGAATACAAAGGACTAATTCTACTAAATCAGCTTGTGTGCTCATTAGTGGACATAGCAGTTTGCAAAATTTAATCAACAAAGATTTGTAATCACCTTTAATAAATATTAGCAATTCTTAGTTTTCTTTATTATAATCCATTTTACATCTGTCTAACTGCTACAAATGCAGTTTGTAGAATAGGTGGTTTATCACCCCCATGTGAAGGACACAGTGATAGCTCTTTTGAGTAACTTTTCAATATAATTTCCTTGCATTCGGGTGCATAAATTTTGTTATCAAAATTCAGTAGCCTTCTTTTTACAAGAACAATACATGTTCTTGTAAACAAGACATGAACATTTTTTGATACATTATCCTCATTTAAGAATAATAATGCTAATATTAACAGCTGACATTATAAAAGTGTGAAGAGAAAGCAGACATGACAATAAAATAGTTACAACATCTCTAGTTGAACTCACTAATTGGTAAACTATTTAGGATTGGTGGTACACTGATTCCAGTTACTGCCTGGTGTACAAACTAAATTTTATAAGAGAGCTCTTCTATCAAAAGTGAGATAAAACTACTAAATATGTTGCTGTGCAGAACACCAGCCATCCCAGGTCTGTAAAAAATAAAGTACTTCCGATATTTTGAATATTTGAAAAAAAATCCAGATTTCAAGTTTTTAAAACTTCACCTGAGAAATGGTGCATTAGATAAACAAGGCAGAATATCACCTTGGGATGGAGAAAAATCCAAAGCATAAATGCATTTGCAGTGCATTTTTAAATTAAAGATTTTTAAGTTTGTGAGTTGCAAAGTCCTCAGGGAGAGTTATCACACAGCACTCTACATCCCACTTTGGAAACAAACTGGTTTCTTGAATCAGAACTGGAGCTTCTAAGTAAGTTTTAGAGGAAGCCCAGACACATTGCAGAATACAAGCTCCTCACCAAGGTATTTGCCAGATTTCCCTGTTTACAGCATGAGTGCAACACCACAGATTTTGCAGATGTGAATTTTTAATATATTCTGTTATCTGTCAGTCTTTTTTATAATTTAATCCTCCACGTTAATTAGTATTTCCTAAAATATTTTCCATTAAGATGGTTGTATGTTGTTACTTGCCTGATCATGCAGTTGCAAGTAAAAATAAATCACTGTCATTAGAGCAAGGCCCCCAGTGTAGGCAATAGGTTTAGTAATGGTACTTGAGGGTTCAATGTTACAATTTATGCCTCAAAGCAGAGGGCACATATGTGCAGAATCACTGAAGCTTGCACCTGGACACTGTCAGTTCCCAAATGTACATGAAAATCAAAATCCATATCCAAATCATTTTGATAAAAATAATTTTATCAAAGTTCTTTTACCTCCTACATCATGTTTACACTAACTGTGATAAAAGCCCTTATTTTATGGAGTAGGCTTTAGGTCACACTGATGTTACTGCAACAAAATAACTTGGCATAATCCCAGCTCCAGTTTCTTGCTGCTGATTATTTCTCGTATTGCTCTGAACATAGGAGGCTATAGTTTTCCATCATGGAAACATTACTGTAACTTCCAGATTTTCTTCAGAAAATACTTTGTGTTTAAGTTTGTATAAGAGTTGAGGACCTTCTCTGTGGCCCTTCCTTGACAGGAAACATTATTTTGCTGTAGACATGTATTTTTACCATAAGGATTTTCAGTGTGTTCATAATATTTTTATTGATTTATTCATTAATTGTTATTCAGTAATTATTTTCTTTCCTTTTAGAATATTGTATGTTCATGCAGGTTCAGCATTTGATTTAGTGTCCTTTCCACGGTTAAACAAATCAACTAAACATGAACTAAAAGTGAAATAAAATAAGGGTACTGCTGAAAATACTTTCAAACCTCAGCTACAATGTTTGAACATTTTTATCGTTCAAATTTGAGTGACTGGATTAACTGACAGAACTGACAAGAGTATGAGTGAGCAGCCAAAGAGTATCTTTTAAGCCTAAACTCATTTAAATTTCTCCTGTTCAGATGCAATCTGACTAAGGATTTCCAAAGTGTCTGTGGGGCTTGGATCAGTGGTTTTGTTTGATATTAGTAATTCTGGATCCTTGGGTAAATCTGTTTCTCTCCCCTTTCAGGACTAGAAACTCTGATCATATTCAGGTACAAAACCAGCACCAAGATTTGCTGCTGTGGGAAGGGCAGCATGAAGATCCTGGGGAGTACCTAAAACCCAAATTCATTTAGTGAATCTAAAGCATAAAATATATGGGGAAGGAAGAAAAATACTGAGAATTTGCCTGAACGTCTCCTCCTACAGAAGTCCAACCAGATGCTTGTGCTTAGTGCGAAATTGTGGAGTGTGCAGTGCCACTTCTCTTTTTTAGCTATTGGAATTTTTATGTGTTTAAATAAAATGCATTCCAAGGCTTGCTAACATATCTGCTACAAACAAATTTTATTCTATAAGGATACATCTTCCAGTTCTGACTTCACACTGTTAAGCAAAAGAGCACTTAGAAGGGATCCAGTAATGTGAGAAGAGGTGGGAATGTAAGTTTATCCTGTAGTTTTATGTCTCACTGCATTAAAAAAAAAGGTGAGCAAGTAATTGAAGTATTTTAGCATGTAGGACTAATATTTTAGTGTGTCATTTCCAATAATTGCAATGTACTTAATAAAGCAGCAAATTGAACATGAACTTCCTGTGAAAGTTGTTTTACACATGTAATATGGAGCCCTTATAATGCAAATAAGAACACGTATTCCATGTTCCTATCTATTCAACAGAAAAAGAAAAAACCTTCAACTGTCACAAGAATGTACAATATGCCATATTAAACACTTTAAATTTCACAGTAACATACATTTACACAGTTTTCTCATTCATAGGTAATAATGCAGTCAGTTACCAGAAAAAATTAAACTTTTTAGAAAGGGAAAAAATATTTTAAAATGTACACTTATTAAGATCAGGACTCCCTCAGAATTTTGGAAGAATTCACAGAGAGTTGAAAGGGGAATATATCAGATTTTAACTTTCTTTGGAGAAAAGAACATGGGGAATCAAGTGTGAGGAAGAGTATGATTTTTTTAATATAATATTGTGATTGTTTTCATATACCATATGAGTTACTATCCTTTCATCTGTACAATTTGTTGAAAAATTATGCCCAAATCATGAGTGCTACATCATGAATGGAAAATTAATGAAAATTCAATTGGCTGGAGTCCCAAATCTTGTTGATCCATCCCTGGAAATGTTCACGACCAGGCTGGAAACCTGGTCTAGGGGAAAATGTCCCTGCCATGGTGTGTGGAGGGTGGAACTATGTGATCTCTTAGGTCCCTTCCAACCCAAACCATTCTGTGACTCTTTTGCTTTAGGAGGAAGATCCTGCAGAGGGGTGAGCATGCACAAATGCCCCTGGATGCTGCACCACTTCTACTGTCAGTGCTGCTACCACAGGTGGCTGGAAAGGCAGCCAGCCTGTGTCTCTTTGTAAGGAGCCAGACTGAGAGGACCTGGGAGGACCTCACAGGGCAAAGCTGCTTGTGCCTGGAAGGGATTGCAGGCAGGGGAAGACACAGGCTCCCATGGGCATGATTCTCTGCCACTCTGCATTTTTGCTCGTATTTCAAACTTAAATAGAATGCTTTTGTTTTGACTGAATGGTAGTGAAAAGGGGTAGAAAGATAACTAAATTACGAGCATTTAATAATATTTTTTAAATTGTGGGCATTCTGCAGAATAGCTTGTGTCCAGATAATTTTTTGTTCAAAGGAAATAATCGGAACCAAATTTTTAACTCAGAGCTCTGTCTTTAATCAGTAGCACACAGTCTCAGGCACAGTGTGAGCTTTTATCACAATGAAGGCAAAATGAAGTCATAAAAATCTTGGAGAAAAAATTCTTGAGCATCATTCATGATGGCAGTAGGTGGGATGAACCAAGTTGCAGAATATGGTGCTCAGAAGTTCTGTCCACGTTGGGCAACAACTGCAGTGGTGGCACTGGTGACAAATTTTTTTTTTTTTTTTTTTTTTTGTTGTTGTTGTTTTTTTAGTGTTGGTCTTGTGATTTTTATAATGTTCATTTTCTTCACCACTGCAAAAAAAGACATAATTCTGATGGAACACTTCTGTAGTACTATGCCTGTGCCATATTAAAAGAATAGTATGTTGCGTGTACATTCTGGTTGTTATATCTTAGTCATGAGTTCCTGGACAAGTACAAGAGGAAATCAGAATGCCCAGTGGAGTATCTAACAAGGTGCTCAGAAACTCGGGTTCTGCATTTGCTGCTGAAACAGGGGTTGTTCAGACCAGTCACAATAGCCTGTCGTGCTGTGAAATTCTCTCACACTGTATTTGTATTTTGAATCAATAGCTGCCCTGTAGCTGAGGTTACTGTGACGCACCACCAAAGCCTGTGGAGAAGCAGAAACTCATGGGTGAGGCTGGTTAGAAACTTAATAGATTTGTGGTGCATCACCTACTGTGGGCTATAATCAACATGATATATGTGTCTATAAATGAAAATAAGAATGAAAATGTGAGGTGTAAGATTCAGGCATGGATAGGAAAGGATAGGACCAATTGCATTGCTAGATTTGATTTCGGTTTTCCTTCAGAATTATCTTTTTTTTCTACTCATATTTTTACCCTGCCATTCTCTTCATCTTCTGCCCTTGGTCCTTTCTTCCTAGGAGACTCACAAAGTTACCTGAGGCTTTGCTGCTGTCAGTGTGCCATTGCTGAACCTCTCAGGATATTGTGCCTTTGTTAGCAACAGAAACAAGAGTCTGTGTTCAGATTAACAGCTCCTTCTTGCTACCACCATGATGTTGCACAACTTGTTTGATTGCCAGAGTTCCAGGGGGGACCCCTGAGCAGTCCTCTTGCTCTTCCAGTCTTGGGACCATGAGAGCCAGCTGCAATATTTTTGTTCCAAAAAGTTACCTACCACAAATTCTTGAAAACTTTGTATTTATGTTCCTGCTTCTCAGGAGGTAGAGCTGGAGTTTTTAGTGTGACCATTGAAACATGTTTTCAACAGGTCTCATTTTATATTGAACATGGACTCAATAAATTCTATATTCCATGCTGGGATGTTCAAAATAATCCTTAGTAACTTTTCAATGTGACATTTCAATTCAGTACTTATATCTTTCAGAAAGCAGAAGCAGATTTCTCTGGGGGTAGGGTGTTACATGTTGGAAGAGTTTGGAAGAGATTTTTTTTATACTTATGGAACGTGGTGCAAAACCATTCAGCAGCTTTTCAGAAATACGAAGATAATTTTTCTCCTTTTTCATTAGAGTTGTTGGAAGAACATCTCATTCACTGTGAGATTACTTCCACAGTAATTTCATACTAATTTTTCCCAATCATTGATGTTCTCTTTCACCTACCATGTTTTTTTACTGAAATTTTTACCTGTTTTTTTGCCTGAGGATACAGATGGACGAATCATGCAAAAAGATAATTCTTAATTGTTTATCCCAATAGTGTATGAGGCAGACAGCAGGAATATCTAAAATTTTTGTCTCTTTGAGCATGACTGTCACACAAACTGTTCTAAAGAATGTCTTTAATACCAGCTGTAGGTGTTAAAAATGATCAGCCTTTGGCCAGATAAGTCTCTGACTTTGAAATCTAATCTTCAGCTACAGTAATTTCTTTTTGGCTTTTAAAAGATGGCAAGGTATAACACTAGAGACTTTAATCTGGTTTTTATTTCTCAATTTTTTCAGCTGTTGAAAAGCAATGGGATTCTGCATCATGTGGGGAATACTGTTGGGTGGGGTGGGTTTTTTGGGTTTTTTTTTGGTTTTTGTTTTTTTTGTGTGAGGGGTGTTTTTTTAAATTTAACGTCTTCACTTTTTCAAAATGTCAAGAAGTCAGACATGTGGATGAGAAGTATGTATCGTTATCTGAAGCCAGGTGAACAAAGTAAAATCCCTAATCCTTCCAAAAGGCTATGTAGGATTCAAGCAGCTGTAACATCTTTGAGATACTAGGAAAAAAACCTGACGGAGGGTGGTATGTTTGACCATGGGAAGGGAATGACAGTGTCATTAGCTCACCTGTTAATGACATTGTTTTAGAAATGCTTATTTGTAATTGTCCTGAGTTTTCAAAACTATGGTCTATGTTCTGTGTACCTTTGTTGGTCTACAGCATTTGAAGACACATATTGAAATAGACCAGATATTTTTGTTCCTTTGAATAAAGGGAGTATGTAGCCTTTCGAAGATTGATTTTGGTCTTGCACAAGCTAGGCCTGGAAACTGGCTGAAGGGCAGTCATTAAGTACACTGTTGTCTAAGATCTAATAATATATTTTTGTTCCTGTCTGCTGTGACGCAGTTGTTCCCAGCCCTAGAGTTGTGTGATTCCAGAACAACTCACTGTGGCACTGTGGAAAGTGCAGTGAGTATTGTTTCCCTCAGCAGCGAGGAATGGCATTTGTAAACAAAGATAGATTTTTTTAAAAAGTCTCATTCTCCTTCATATTTCATTAACTTCCTTCCAATCTCTCCCAGTCAGCATTGTCAGTGATCTCATTCTCAATTCCAAATTGTGAAATGGGTTAACAATAACAACAATACTGGAGTGTATATACAAATACCTTTGGTTTTTTTCATATAACTATCTGATTTGTAGTTTCATTTGTTGTCCATTTATGAATTTCAACAAAATAATCACTTTTTTTGGTGCCCACAAATAGTGTAATGAACAATTTCCTATATCCATCAACATGCTAGGAACTTTTATACAAAGGATTGTAGAGATAAGTGTTATGGCTTGTTAGGTATTAGGAGAAAGTTCTTCATGTGTTGAGAGCTACAAAGTGGTTTACCACCATAACAAACGACCTGCAGATAAGAGAAAAAAATGGCTTTACACTTCATTGAGGTTTGTAGTTCATGTTGTGACTTCAACAACTTCTAAATCTTTTATCAATTAAAAAAGTTTTTTCTTTTGCCACAAAGCAAACAAAAATCATCAGTCAGTTGAGGTCATTCTTGGTTTAGTTCCTTGAGACAAGAAAAAAAGTCTCCAACTCATTTTCAGATTAAGCAGTATACTTAAAAAATAATAACTTTTTTCCTTTACTCCCTGTTGTAAACTTTAATCATATTAAATGTACTTTTCAGGCTAGGCTATTAAGAGAAATGTTGAGTACATAAAAATATATTAAAAAACATAAGGGGAATGGAGGTGAAGTCAACACAGTTCAAGTTCTAAAGAGGTCACAGACTGAATTATATGTACTGTAAGATCTCCTTCAGTAATGGGTATCATACAGATAATGCTGTAATTCTGTAATTTGTTGTAACCATCACCTAAACTTCAAACCTTTTCTCTCACAGGGCTTATCTATTGTATGTGCTGTTCTGTTTAGCTGAAAGTGTGATTACAAGTTAAACTAGACAAAATGCCTTAAAGTATTATTGTATCCTCAGCAGGAAGCTCCAGCCCCTTCAGTGAGCAAATACTGAAACTCAGCTGAAAGACAGTAAATGACTGAGTGTCTGCTTCCAAAATGAGGCAGATCAAGTTCACTTCAAACACTGTGGGAACAATAAGCCGAACCGACTGACTGCGGCGCCTCAAGTATAAGTAGCGTCATGATGCCCAAAGACAACATGTAATTTGGAGAACATTGTTATTTTAGTTTCTGTGTTTGGCCCATTTTCAAGAGAGTATGCAGTGTGTGAATTATGTAAAGTATCATACGGTGGGGTAAAATGAGAAAAAGATGTATTTTTTTGGAACTGCCTGTCCAATGTATTCAAGACTTCAAAGTTTTATTAAGTGGGACCTCCCATGCTCCTTCCAACTGAGTATACATATGCTCCTATGAGAAAAGTAATCCATTACTTCTGAATGTGACCAAATTTTGGAGCAAGATCTAAGCAGCAGTTGATTATTCTCTGCAAATGAGAAAAAGAAAAATCTTAATAATTTGTTCCATACACTCAGTCCTTTCCAGACCCTTTATATCCCATGATGAATAAATACATTCCTTTTAGTAGCAAATAGTATCTATTTGAGACTTAGTATGTTTAAAGACATTAAAAATAAATCATTGATAAAGTACAAGTACATAATTTTTTTTTTTATTTAAGTCTGTTTCAACACTTTCATATCTAATTTGGAGTCTTAAGGTTCCATTATTAGGTCCTGCAGTGATGCCACACCCAGAAACATTGCCTCTGTTTCTACTTTTGCACTCCCCTCTTCTCATTATTGTCCTTAGGAACTAGAAAGAGCAGCTTTCCAGGAGCTGGGAAAGACCAGTGTAACTGCAGTGGTTTAGTGCACTGCTGCCCAGCCTTCACAAAATCTGCAGGAAATACATCTTCTATTTTAGGAGATACCAGTTCATCCTGGATAAAGATGAAAAACATTTTTAGACAGATTTAGGATGTCACTACAGTAGCAGGAATAGAAGAGCAAAACCAGCTGCAGATAGAGCTACTCTCTGAAGGAACTGGGACAGCCATACCAGAATAACTTCTCTGGAGTTCAAGGGGATACAAGCTAAGGTTTTTTGTCTGCTGTGCAGCAATAGGGTCTGAAAGTTGTTGGGGTCCCTTTTGCCCTGCCATGGGGTCCTGGGAGAGGGGCCCTGGGGGGGAGACACGGTGTTTCCCTAGCCCCTGCTCAGCCTCGTTCCCCATTGGTTGTTTTGTGTTCCCCTGCACGGGCAAGGACCCTCGGGTCCTGTGATTGAGCAGTTCCTCGGCAGATCCCGGCCATGTGGCTGGAGAAATAAACATCTCTGAAACATCTACCAAGAATCGGTCCATAGATATTTCTTTTCCATGGGCCTTGTTGTCTGATACACATGTTGCAATATTCCCACTGGAACAAATGGTAGAGAATTGAGAGCAGAACGATCCCTGATCCCTAAGGACAGCAACTGATTTGTGAGTAAACTCTGGATTTCTCTTCTTGTTTTTGTTTTGCTGTTCCATCTCTAAACTATGGAGGAACCGCGGAAAGACTCTTGGCTCTCCGAGCCGCATATGGACATTTATCTTAAACTTGAAAAGGTTCTTGAACAACAATTTGTAAATTTTAGCTTAATTCAAGCTCAAAAGGAACTGAAACACTTCCTGGCATGGTTGTTTAAGACCTTTTTCTACGTTTCTTGGGATTTGATTCTTATCAAAGACTTTTGGAAGACCGTTTGGATGCAGTTAATTTCTGAGTCAAAATATATGCCAATGGAAGAATATTTTCATGAATATTATTTAATTACCGAGACTGTTGAACAATGTCAGCTGTGTCCTTACAAAGTTAAAACTGCTTCAGGGACCGTGTGACCCAGGCCACGTGGTCCGAGTGCTCTCTGAGCAGCAGAGAGGCAGTTCCCGCGCACGGGCGGAGCCACGCGAGCTGCAGTGTCGGCAGCGGAGCGAGGCATGGAGGGAGCCCGCCCGGCCCTGTTGCAGCGTGTGGTGGAGCGAGACCCGTGAGAGCAGTGGCACGCAGGCAGTGGCCAGCGGCGATGGCTGTGGAACGGAGCCACGCCTAGCAGAAACGCACGCTGGAGCAGGGCGCGGAGGGGTCATTGTTTGGAGGCCCGGCCAAGACGTGGGTGCGGCCCCAGGCAACGGCAATGCAGCTGAGAGCAGAGGCGGCGGCGCGCGGGGAGCTGAGCGGCACGGCCCGGCCCAGCCCACATGGCCCTGAATGCAACCCTGGGAAGAGTGCACAGGCACGAGCAGCCCCGACGGCCCTAGCAGCCCTGGCAATTCCAACACAGGAGCGAGCGAAAGAGAAAGCAAAAATGCAGCGAGACAGAAAACAGCAGCCACTCGGAAAAAGGAAAAAATCATCGTAGCTAAGGTTTTAGGAATAGTAAAATGGTATAATGTTAAACAAAATTATGGTTTTATAATGAGATGTGACAACCAGAAAGACATATTCGTTCATAGAACTGCTATTAAAAAGAATAACCCTGAAAAATACATCCCAAGTTTAGGAGATGGAGAAGTAGTAGAGCTCAAAATTGTGCAAGGTAGAAAAGGGTTACAAGCAGCAGAGGTCACTGGGCCTGATGGTGTTTCTGTAAAAGGCAGTATATA
This sequence comes from Corvus moneduloides, assembly GCF_009650955.1. Classification (NCBI taxonomy): domain Eukaryota; kingdom Metazoa; phylum Chordata; class Aves; order Passeriformes; family Corvidae; genus Corvus; species Corvus moneduloides. The sequence continues at coordinate 137,171,817 of NC_045476.1, read as the reverse complement.
TGCTAAAAATTGTAGTCATGTTAGACAATATCTCCATTGTAAGCCCCCCCTACAGTCTCCCTTTCCTAATCCTACCTTTCCCTTTTACCCTATATCCTATTACCCCCAGTGTATTCCCAATCCGTTTTTTCACCCATGGTTTCCCTCACAAAACCATGCCTTTGCCAAGTGTTTCCCCAAAAATCCCTTTCCAATGCCGAGTGGGGGATGAAGAGGGGGAGGGAAGAAATTAACTATTGCTGTTTAGAGTTCCAACAGGTAAAGATGGAAGAAATCCTCTCCTGCCTCAGTTTCCCCACAAAGCATGCTCGGAGAGTCCTGTCTCCCTTCTGACAGCCTTAAGATGTTCCAGAGAATCTGTTTGGACATTTAAAGACTCAGGAGGGTGGCTTGTTTTGTTTTGAAACTGTCCTTGTTATCTCATGTTTATCCAGTTGTTTTCAATGTTAAATTTTAAATCTCTTTCTGTCAAAAATAAATGGGTGAAATGTTGGGGCCCTCCTCGCTGCCATGTGGCCCTGGGAGAGGGGCCCTGAGGGGACACACGGGGTTTCCCTGCCCCTGCTCAGCCTCGTTCCCCATTGGTTGTTTTGTGTTCCCCTGCACGGGCAAGGACCCTCAGGTCCTGTGATTGAGTAGTTCCTCGGCAGATCCCGGCCATGTGGCTGGAGAAATAAACATCTCTGAAACATCTATCAAGAATCGGTCCATAGATATATTCTTTTCCACAGGCCTCGTTATCTGATACACGTGTTGCAGTATCCCCACTGTAATAGAAAGTCATTAGAGGTAAGGAGTTTGAGAGCAAAAAGAATAAGGAAACGGATGTAGAAACCAGCTGTGTATCCATAATTTTAATGTTTGACAACTGATTTAAATTGAACCATGCTAAGGAAGTGCATATGAAATTATTTCCTGTGTGCCAAGGTCACAAAAGAAATCCAGCGAATGATATAGGTATGTATGTACATACAGAAAGAGCTAAATATATTCATTAGTTGTTTTTCAAGCCACAGACATGATGTACCAGATGATGGAAAAGGTCAGTGCCACTGAAGTGCATTTCTCCAAAGGCACAATATCTTATTACTGCTACAAAGGCAGGTCTTGGCATTGAGACCAGTCCCATTTAGTGTCTTTATTGATGATCTGGATGAAGGGATCAAGTGCACCCTCAGTAAGATCATAGATGACACCAAGTTGGTGAAATGTTGATCTGCTGGAGGGTAGGAAGGCTCTGCAGAGAGGTCTGGACAGGCTGGATCAATGGGCCAAGGCCAAGGCCAAGGCCAAGGCCACTGAGGTTCAATAAGGCCAAGTGCTGAGTCCTGCACCTCGCACTTCAGGAATGACATTGAGGTGCTGGGCCATGTCCAGAGAAGGGAAACAGAACTGGTGAAGGTCTAGAGCACAAGTTATATGAGGAGTTGCTGAGGGAGCTGGGGGTGTTTAGCCTGAGTAAAAAGAGTCTCAGGGAGACCTTATCATTCTCTACAACTACCTGAAAGGTGGTTCAGCCTCTTCTACCAGATAAATAGCAACAGGACAACAGGACATGGCCAGGCTGTGCCAGGGGAGGTTCAGGCTGGACATCAGGAAGAATTTCTTCATGGAAAGTGTTTTCAAGCATTGAAATGGGCTGCTCAGGGAGGTGACTGTGTCACCACCCCTGGAAGTGTTCAAGAAATGACTGGACATGGCAGTTAGTGCTATGTTTTAGTTGACAAGCTGGTGTTTAGTCAAAGGTTGGACTTGATGATCTTACAGGTCTTTTCCAACCTAAATGATTCTATGATTCTAACAATTAAGGGAGAAAATGTTGTTTTCTTCTCTCAAGATCTCAGTCTTTCCGGTAGTGGCCTGACAAGGAAGATACCAGGAGTTCTTTTGCTTTTCCAGTCATGGTGTGTTTGCTCAGGTTCAATCATTTCCTCCAGAGGCAGCAGATGGCACTTTTCAGCCACTTTACTTGGCTGCTTCTCAGAGCAGACACCATGTCAGAAAGAAACCCACATTTCTTATAGAATACAAGAGTTAATATAATTATGAAAGTTCTTGACAAACAGGAATTTTAGAAGAAAATTCCTCTGTACTTTACTTTCAAATTGACACCATGACAGCAGACTGAGGCCTGGAAAGAATACAATAGCTTTATTTCAGGATAGTTTTTTCTCACAGAAAAATTTCTACACAAATGAAAGCTGAAAAAAGTCCCCCAAAACACAAATAAAATATCCACTTAATCTGCTTTCATTAAGAAAATTGCATCATTATTTAAACCTCACCAGTTTTATTGTATTTTACGTAGGACAATGATTCCATACAGGAAACATGCTGATGTTGGTTTGCTACCAAGGCACTCATCTGGAAAATCACTTTAAAATATGGGATAGCAAAGTATTTATGTGATGAAAAGAATAGTAGTGACATGTTACTATCTATTTGAAAACAGATTAGGGGGGGAAAAAAAGAAGAAGAAAGGGAGAAAAAGGTACATTTTTTCCTAGTTTTAATAACCAGTGTGTGGAGATGTTGAGTCTGTAACAATCTCCTGGGGAAAAAAAAAAGGAGAGAATGTTAAATGTCAGTTTTTATTTTTAGAATGTCAGGAGTACCATGTTTTCAGATTATTCAGTTGCTAAAAGTGAGTAGCTTGGATCTAAAAGTGTTCTATTCATGTGTGCATGTTAAAATACCTTTTAAGAATATAGTCCTTGTGAAGGTGATGGTAAGCGGCATTGGTTTCTAAATCCCTTCTGTTACACTGGAAGAAATATTCTCTATTACATTCAGGTTAATTAGATCATTCCCTAAATACTATACTGTAGAGAACTGTTTTTTCCCATGCAGCACATTAGAAACATTCTCTGAGCTGCAGTATTTTGTCAAGGATAACTCCAAGGTGAAGTCAAACAGACTTAAGGTTTACTCTGTTTCTTCCAGGCTCGTCCTGTTTCCACAGGATATCTTTGTATAGAATATCCGACACTCTATTGGGAAACTGACTTTGTAGTTCAGCAAGTGATGATGTTTCACTTCAGAGAGTAGTTATTTCCTGAATGGAACTTGCAAAACTATTGAGAGAGGTACCACTCCATACTTCCCTGCACAGCCAGATTGTTATCACCCTAACACTTCTGCTGTGACTTCCCTGTGACTCAAGAACCAGCAGCTAAATATGGCTCCTATTATTTTGCCACAGGGTCACTGAGGACTGTCTCTCACAAGCTACTTTTGGAAATCATGTTCTTTGTTAACATTACTTTAAGAGGGAAAAAAGTTCTCCACCCAAATGTGTATTAAGCAAGGCAATGCTTCACAGGTTTTACTGGAATGTCAGAGTTAGGTAGCTGTGGCTACTTCAGCCTGCTGCTGCCAGGCCTAGACCCAGTTCTAACCAGCTGAGTCAGGTACTCACCGTGAATTCTGTGCCAGTATTTACCCGACAGTGAGTATCATGTAGTCAAAGATACCATACCACTGAGATACCATGAAATAACCATCCAGCTGTAACACAGTAAACCACTTGCATTGCTATATCAATCCCCAGGACCACATAGTCTTATGTTGCTCTTGATATTTGACTCATTTCAGTATTTTTTAGCAAACAGCATTTACCAGTGAATTTGATTTTATTTAATGAGGCTTTTCTCCAGCAGGAAAAGTTGAGATAACGAATGCATTATAAACACTGTGACATAAAATCTTGCACTTTTCATAGAGAAAACACTATACCTCTCTGAAGTGCTTCTTGTCCTGGTAGGAGACATGAGGCAACTTCCACAGATGAATCTAGGAAGAAAAAGATCATTATTCTGATCGAATTCAAAATCCCAGAGGAAGGTTATTGATCCTATGGTATGTTAGCCACCCCAACCCTGTTTGTCCTCCACACTTTAAGGTTCCACTGAAGATCGTTATTTTTTCCTCTTTCTCCTTTTCAGTCTCCTCTTAAACTGGCCTGTTCTCTACAGATTTCAGTATCTTCTCTTTCAGATTGTCTAGGTCATTTACATAAGCCAGTAAAATTCAGTGCAGGGATGAAGGTCGCAGTTTTGTTCTGAAGTATACCTGTTTGTTTGGTTGGGGTTTTTTCTCCCAATTACATCAGTTGTCTAAAAGATAGATATTTTCCTTCAAATCATGCTTTGCTAATGTAGTCACAACAATCTGTTGTCTTTTAGGAATAACAGAGCTACTAATGAAAATGTTAGCCTTATTCTTAGCATGCCAGTTTTTGTTATCTCTATACCTTTTATTCTTGAGGGTTTACTGTGTTGCCACAAGTTTTTTAAAGAGCATTGAGAACAAACTTTTTTAACAAATATGTTTTACATACATAATTTCAGTTAAAGCTGTAAAACTGTGTGAAATAGCAGATCATTTGGCTCTATAGACATGGTCAAATTTAATATATCAAAGAAATGGTAATTACCTGCCCCTCTGTCTTAGTTTGCATCTCTCTGTAAGTTGTAGCTACCTAGATTTGAACATCATCAGCATCCGACCCCTCCCCCCCCCGCCTTAAACCTAGAGAAAATCTAGATTAAATTCAGTTTTCTCAAAGTAGAATATTGGTGTGGGTCTCAGGTTTCGTGGGATTTTGACTTGTTCTTAGGAATGGTAAGTATAAAATGGGATCTGTCTGTAGTCTCTGCAGATCTAGCTGTAGTTCTTCCTCTTGAAAGAAGACACTTTGGAAAGGACTACAGATCTCCATATTCTGATGCCTTTTGCACTTTAATATGAGAGGTAAAAATGTTTTCCAGCAGAAGTTCCTCTGTCTGGGCTAGCACCCAGCTGCCCACCCAGCCAGCCCTTCCTGATCCTACTGCAAAGCTGTGCTATGTCAGCTCTCTGCAAAATCCATCATGCTATTTTTTAGCATTGTATGAATATTTTGTATTTGCCAGACCCTTCTCCTATGTTTCAACTTTTCCCTCTTCATAGCTGAGGGAGTAACTCGAGCAAATTCTTTTTGTCCTCTTTTTGTCCTCACACTAGATTGCTCTTAGAAGTGCTGAATATCTTTCATTACACTTATTGGAGCATTTCCAGAGAGGGAGGAGGAAAAAGTGGGATGAGCAAATGTGAAAGTAAAGCATGGCCCGAGGAACAAGTTATTACTGTCAGCCTTTACCAAAGTTCACTGTAGCCAAAACAGGGTGTGTATATAACTTTCATGGGAATTTTGTTTGTTCTTCTGCTCTTACCACACTCCTCAGCATATGTGAGCCTAAACCATGGACTTTGGAGCAAGAACTGAGCCTTCCTCACTGCACACACTAGCTGTGTGCCATAAGGCATGCTTTGAGGTGGTGGATTCAGATGTCTTCTTTGGCATATGCCAAAAGAGTTTATAATCTGTTTTTCCATTATTAAAATCCATCACCTATGAGTTAATGAACATATTTGAGCAAAATCTCTTTTGTTGACTTGGGGAAATTTTTAATTTTCTTTGGTGGAAGTATTCCCAGTCATCTGTAATTTCTTTCCAATTGGAAGACAGAGCACAGAAATTATTCTATTCTGATCCACTGTATAGTCCTTACCTCCTCCTTCCCTCTCTTCCTCCCCATGCCTCTTACCATTGTTCTTTATTTTTAAGCAGCAGAAACCTGGCAGTGAGCTGTAGCTGTAGCTACTTCTGAATTTTTAATACAAGTAACAAAAAATTATTAGTAGGATTGGAGCTCTGGACATACAGTAGATTTTCACCACTGTTTCTATCTCTCTTGTATCTAGACATGAATATACATAAAGTAGGGAAAGATGCTGTTCAGTACCTTCTGGACTGCAGTATTGAAGATATATGGAATATATCTGAAGCATGGTAAGCAGTCTGAATTCTGATTTTCCAAGGCTAATGGTGAACATTAGCATTCAAAGTAACAAAATTAATTTTTACTTGACACAAGGCATGGGAGAGGCTGACATATTTCTTCAAAGGCTTCAGGTTTTGCATTAATATTTCACTTCTTCCAGAGAAATTGAGTATTGATTGAAATGATTTAAAATCAAGTTTAGTGACCACATGCAGTATTTCAATTATTCAGACAGTTAATTTTATGGAACACTGTGCAAATAATATAGGTTATATATATATTTATATATACATGTATATATGTATTTTTATATATATGTATATGTATAATGTAGGTGTAAGAGTTGTGCTGCTAAAATGAATGTCTACAGCACTCTGCTGGGAGGTGGTCACTGTCAACACATTGTGGTGAGAAGGCAAGGAGTCAATAATAGAATTGCATATTAAATAGTATCTATTAAGTTCCAGAGACTAATTTAAGCCATAAAAATCTCATCATTGCTAAGAGAGCGTTTGGTATGCTCTCTCTAGGAAAAATAAAATTTAAAATAAAAAGGAGAGCACCTGTGCTGGACTCGTGCAGTTAAGAAAATTATCTGAGTATGCATTTATTATCCAGCACTCCTTGGGTTTGGCTGGGCAATGCTGCTGATTTCACCATGAGGCAGACAGGAGAACATGGGAATAAAGCATAGCCCCAGCTATATCATCTTCTAGTGCAGCCAACAAGTTACAAGCCCTTTAGATAGGGATTAAAAAAACCCCCAATGTTCCTAGTGATCTTCAGGCTGTACCTGTGAGTGTGCATATGGTTGATGGTGTGCATGCACTGCCTGTTAATGTTTTTTCAAAACCTTGCTGAGTAATAGTTACAGCCACCATAAAGGAGAGCTATGCAAGTTCACCATTGTAATTAGAAGGCCAAATGCAAACCTTTTTGAGAATTATCTCCGGCTTCTGTCATTTAAGTGACAACTGTTTTTGCCAATTACAGCTAAACCAGATTAATATTCCATTAGAGAGAAAGCCACACAGTTTGGCCAAGTGATAGAAAGATTAGAAGGTGACCTGCACTTGCAGTAATGTAGTCAAACTAGTTATTTTTGTTCTACTGAGTTTGACATCTGTCTTTGGTTTGTGTTTTAATCTAGACCTTTATTCTTACTAAATATTCACTCTTTAACATGTACTCTCAAATCTCTGCTGCTTCCCTGGCTAACACAAGTGTGTTTCTTTCTCACCGAGGGTAGAGTTTTTGCAGCTGAGACAATTATGTTTAATAAATATATCAAAAATAATTTCAACTTGTTGAAGAGAGTGTTAGAGCAAGGAATGGGTGCATTAACTGATAACTCAGTCTATTGCAACTCTTTATTATAGTGAAATTTGCAAGTGAATTGGACAAGGATGAGACTGTTAGAAAGACTATATTAGATTATTCTAAAAAGGGATTTCCAGGCTCAGTATTTTTAAACTACTCTTTCAGCACTTTTCTGAAGCTTTTTGAGAGCAGACTTCTTGGAGGGAATCTGTTGGAAGGCCTCTGACACTGAAGGTCAACAAACTCAGACAAAAGTGCAAAGTTGTCTTCTGAAATGACAAATAAAATGTGTTGGTTGTGGCTAGATGTGCTCATTTCCCTTTTGCTGAACACTAGAGAATAGTCATCCCAGAATCTGGTTTTTTACTTCTGTTGACAGTGGTAAAGAGTGAAAAGCCATACCTGGACCCTGTACTATCACGTGCTAGACACTACAGAACTCCAATTTAGGACAGTACTTTTGATAATTACAGTAGTTGAACAGGATGGAGTCCTTTACATGATGATAAATCAAAATAGCAGATTTTCATCAGTGAAAAGTGGCCTATTCCACAAAGTCATAGATGCTTGTCAGTGAGCTCTGGGTGATTACTGTTATGGTCTTTCCAAGTTTCTTTCTGTGCCCTAAAGATCCATGAAAGACCAAAAAGAACCGTATTTTTTTGTGGGATTGTTGTTGTTTTGGGTTGTTATTGTTTTTTTTAAAACAGTCTTTTTCTTATTCTCAGACACATCAGTTTTGGTTTTGTTCTTAACCCTGCAGTTTAAATATGTTCTAAAGAGTTTTACATCCTTTTCCCTCCCTTGCACACAAACATACACACCCATGCCTGGTAATCTATGACATGAATTTTCAAACCTTTGCAGCCCTTTATAGTTAAATGAATCAAAGGCCATTGAAGTCTAGTCATTCAGAAAAGCAGGTCTAGAATCCATCTCATCCTGATGCCTTCTAGAAAATTCAGCACACTGAAAGTCCAGTTGCAATTAGGAACTTCATAGCTTGCAAAAAACCTACAATGTCAGTTTTGCAAATGCAAGTACAAAGTGGTATCACTATTGGCCAGAGGCTGAGTCTTTTAAGATTGTGGGTGAACCCAAGAGAGTGTAAGATTGTGGTATCCTTTTAGAGTTCCCTTCCCTAACCAAAGGCTTTGGATTTGCAGATGGGCTTTGGGAGAAGGAATTAAGACTGAGCTTTGAAGACTAGGAAAAAATGGTGGGGCACAGCCATGTCATCTCATATTGCTTATAATTCATTAACAAAGCTTTTGAACAGTAATGGGATCCTTGCCTAGCATTGGTTTTGATGAGAATCTGATAGGACATAAAGCTATCAAAGTCAGGCTTCTTTAAAGATCACAGTTCAGTGAGCAACTTAAAAGCTTCAGTAAAACAAAGCACATGCAGCCCTCTGTTCTGGTGTTCTGCACAAGATAAATTTCAAATAGTCTATGCAGAAATAATGGCTTATTACAACAACTATTCACATCTAGTCACTGGACAATACTGTAGCTAAAGTAAAATGCAAAATGTTTCATTTGCGGAGAGCAAACTTAACAATTAGCTTTGTTAAGTCAGCTGGTTCAGAGTCTCATTAAAAGGAAGTGTATGTTCAACAAAAGATTCATCTCCCACACACTGATCCTGAGGACGTGTATATGTTTGTCCTGACAGAAAGCTGAAAATCTAGGAACCATGTGAAGCATGTGAGTCCTAACATGGCATTGCTTTTACTTGAGTAGATGAAAATGCAATCTAAAAATACACAATTTCCAGAACATCTAGAACACAGAGCAGATGTTTGCATTCAGACCACAATATGGTACATGCAGATTGTAATTAATTGGCAAATACTTAAAGGCCCAAACACCTCCTAAAAATGTGTTTTGTTGTTTCACAATTAAACTGTTGGAAAAATTCAATGTAGGTTAATAGATGTGATCAACAGTGTTGTCTGTTTATGACATATGAGAAGTCACCTGAGAAACTGGGATTTAGTCATCTCCATTACCTGCTGCAGTGGCTCACAGCTGCAGGGGTCTTATCTAGGTCAGACTGAGATAATCAATCCACATGATTAAAAGGGCAAGTGGCCAAAAGGATGTGTTTGGTGCTTTGTAAATTTCAAAGCTGTAGAGACTTCCAGCCGACAGCACTTAGGAGAAAAATGAGATGAGAATAGTTGAACAGAAGTGCATGCAAAGGTGAACTGCATGTGCAGGTATTGGGCTAGGCCAGCACTGAATAATGTTCTATTAGGTTTAGGAGGATCATACCTCAGTTTGAGTATCTTCAGAAGAGATAAATAGGCATTGCAACATAGATGAGCTTGGGAGCATCTTGTGCTTTTGCTGTTTAGGAAACTGTACAGAAATGAGATTACAGTTCCAATGCGAGGTTGGTTCTCACAGTGTGGCAGGGTTGGATCCTGTAGGCAGTGCCTTGGGTTCTGCCACTGATATCCTATATGACCATATAACCTATTGCCTTCTGTGTTCCTATTGAAACTCTACTTTTTTTGCTGATTTGTAGTAGCAATTAAAAAAAAGAGTAAAGCTGTCCTTTTGGTGAATAAAAGTTGGAAAAACTTAAATGTGGTGTTCCAGGGAAGTGAAAAAACTGCATAAACTTTTGCTCTACCAGTCAGGGTTCAGTGTTATTTCTCTTTAAATCAAAGAAATATCTCTGCACTTACATAAATGTATATAGATAGAACCCACAATGCTTATTTAAAAGTCATTCAGAACTGCAAAGTCTAATTTTTCTGTCTTATATATAATTGGAATCCAAAGAGTCTCAGACAACTTTAAAGACTTTAATTACGTTAAAGACTTTAACAACATTAAAGAATGTTGTCTTTTTAATTAACTTACTTTTGTCCTACTCTGTTATGGTTTTGTGCAGGTTTGGGCAAAAGTGTTACATCAAAGTATTTGCCACTGCTCGTGGTAACTACAATCCTTTCATTTGGTACCTCTGGACATCAAAGTATGTGCCATTGTAGCCAGAAGGGAATAACTGGTGTCTGAATGGATGGCAATATTAGGCATAAGGCAGAGAAATAAAAGGCTTTTTATTATCTGCACAATTCTTTTAAAGCATTTTTGTTGCATTTAAAGCCCTCAGTCATGCTGGCATCTTTTGACTATGTTCAGAATCTACAGTACTGCCCTTGTAGTTTTGCCATCAGTTTAACAAACAGCTTAGCTTCCACAACAGCTGATTATCTCTAGTTTCATATCATCAGTTACAATCCAATAATACTCTTTCGCATTCCAGAAGGTATCATTTACATACTCTTCTGTTGGAGGAATAAACATATATAAAATACAGAAAAGTCACCAAAATAGTAGCAGACTCTACATTTTCTGGTAATCCGCCTGAAAACCTGAGAAGAAAAGATGAGATCAAAAGGCCCAGGAGACCAAACTACCCTTTGCCCCTTTCCCTAGGGTGATCTAATCTCTACAGATCAAGGTTCAGCACAGTGGTGCAGCAGGAAGGAGGTGGTGATGGAGTGATAAGGCAGGCAGTCAAATTGTGAGATTTGAGCATGCTAAGAAATGTGTGGTCATAAATGCAGACATCTAACAGAAAGAAAATAAATTATCTATGTGCTCTTCAACATAACACCACAAAGCAATATTAAAAGTCTATCCTGTACTTCTCCCTCAGCCAGGCCTGCTTCTGCCCAACTTTTTTGTGAATATACTGAGGGTAATTAATCATTTGTTATGAATATACTACCAGAAAAAAAGCTGTCTCTGTTGAAACCATTGAGTCAATTACAATTTTCAGCAAAGGGAGTAGCATGCTAATAATAGAGAAAAATATTTAAATGTCAAATTATATTATTAGTAGTGACAGATATTATTAATTTAGTACTAATAGAGATAGGCATAACAGAGAGAAAACCTTAAATGCAGCATTTTAAATCCAGGTCATCAAGCCAGAGAAGGCGTGTAACTTGTATGTGTCTCAAAGGAGACCCTGAAATTCTGGGCATCATCATTTATATTAAACTATAAAACATAACAGACTAGAAAATTGAGAATATATTTTAATATTTAAACTGAAATACATATTCAGTAAAATGAAAGGACAGATATATATCATACAAATCTGTCCAGTATGAACATGAACTTTCATTTAGAAAGGAGTAACTGCTGTACTGTGTGATATATCTAGAGAAGGTCTCCTGTTCAGGTATGCACTGATTTTATCTAATAAACAACCTTGCCTCCTGCCTGCCCTCCTCAGCTTCCTCATTCTCTTAAAGGTACCTGAGCAATGCTAGGACTGTGCCAAAGGTGAAGCTGGGGGTGCCATGGGATGAACCCAACAATCCTCGGTCACACAAGAAGACTCAGAGACTTTAACAAACAGAAAACAAATGCCATGAAATTCCACATTTTCTACTGACTTCTGAATTCCCTTCAAAAGCATGAGAAGATGTCAAAAAATAATACATTTTTACTTGACATATGAGAAGGCAAATCTGGAGTAAAACAGTCAGTCTAAGGTAAGCATCATAGAGATAATATCTGAACTAATTTTTTGAATGAGATGAACAGAAATAAGGTGGAAACAGATAATTAAGATTGGAGCCCCTTCAAAGAGGGGCAGAGGTGGTGGAAGCTTTTGGGGAGTAGGAGGGAGAAATGTGTCACTGAGTGTGAGGGAAGACTTGATGCCATAAAACATGTTTGTCACTCTGGCTGTCATGCTGCTACGGATGAATTGAGTTCTGACCTTGCTGCAGAACTGCCTGTAGAGATTCTGGTCAGAGTAGTTTCAGTGGGCTATGAGAGACAACTTCTGCTTTTGCAGAGGAGTTCAGGAACTGCTCAAAACACAGTAGTGAGAGAAGTACTCACCAATGACACCCAATCACTTCACTAAGTTCTAAACATAAACGTATTTGTGCTTTTGTTTCATGTGTCAAAAGAGCAATACACAATTTTCTACAGAAGCAAGTAGCCTAAAGTTAATTCATACTCCTCCAGAAATACTCCATAGGTAAAGTCTCCCCTCCTCGGTATGACTTTACTCCAGTACCACCATAAAACTACCATTTGCCAAGGAGTTAATTCCTTTCTAGTCCAGGACTAATCTCGCAGGCAGGTCAGAACAGAGGTTTGACTGACAGCAGAAACATTCTTGCATTTTAGATTAGCAATCACATGGGCGGGAGAACAGGAATTTGCAACAGGGGTTGGTTTTTTTGAGGATTACATTGGATTAGTATAAAGCAGGTCTCAGGGTAGATTGGGGCTGTAGCATACAGCAGTAGAGTTCAATGGACCTGTTGCCTTTAGGATAAGAGCTAGACTGAGGTTAGCTTTGACTGACAGGGAAGGGGCAGTGCTCAGATCTCAATTGTGATGAGCCTAGGTTTGGGAATAGTTGTTTTGGGACGAGGTAAATGCGAAAAGGCAGGCACAGACAAAAAAGCATGAACATAGAACCCAAAACCAAGTCACCACACTCACTCTGACACAGCACACTGACATGTTTCCTTCTGTGAGCTTCACTTACCTTGCTGAGGTATCATACAAGGCGTGGTGCTCTCCTGCACTCTCTCTTCCAGCACAGTGCTTCACGAAGTTGGATGAATTAAAACCCTTGCTACTACAAAAGACAGGCATGACATTTTTCTGTTAGACTTTATAGACCTAAAACTGGCAACAGGGATGAACATCTGCCAAAGATTCAGGAAAATCCTTGTCACATTCTGCAAAACATTTTACATCTTTCTGATTTACTTGCAATCTGAGTACTAAGTTAAGGTCTTTGACAAGTGTGATTTTTGGTTCTCTGTTTTCATTAGAATCTATTCACTGAATGATTTAAAAAGGCAAAGAATCTATAAAATGAATACTTGGTTGCTACTTCCCCATATTTTGTCAGTGTTGAAAACCTATCTTCATATTGAAGAATGAACATAATTCATTGCCTTGATTGCACTGTATGGGTTTTTAATCCTTACCTTTTTTCTCTATTTAGACTTCTGTGTTTTCACCACTGCCACATGCTTCTTACATTATTCAGGAGTACAAAATCCATAAATGTCTGTATGTATAATTAACTGTAAGGATGAGATCTCATTGATTTTAAAATATATTGTTCTTTCAGATGAGGATTGGGGGCCTTAAAGCTTAAGCAAGGCAAATATATGAAAATGAGGATATGAAGCAGAGGAAAACTCTGTAAACAGAGACTGGTGCTAACTAATACTCTTATAAATACTGTGACATTTATTCTGTATTGAATGACTTGTTTATTTTATGTAGTCTAATTTCAGAGCTTCACTGGACGATTTTCATGATGGGGAAAAAGTGAGAACATTGTCAACTGTGGTGAAAGAAGGGGAAATAAAAAGTGTGCTGTAATACCAGTAAAAGGTAATTACTTATTTTGCATGTGATCTGATGGGAAATACTTGACGGAAACATCACCACAGAAACTGATAATATGAGTTTGAACATGAAAATATGTCATAATATATTCATGAAGGTGAAACACCTCCCACACATTTGGAGTAGTATTAATTATGCTTTCCAAAGCAGAACAATCCCTTATGGGCTGCCAGACATTTAACAGATCATCGTCAGAGTCAGTTCTACAACTGCCTACTTTTGCTGAGGTATTACAAAATAAGACATCAGTTTGGCAACTGATATCTGTAGTGGCAAGACTAGAAAGGACAATAGTAAGCAATGACCAAGTGTGACTCCCAGAATAAAAGAGTGGAAGAACTGAGTCTCACATTCCCGAGCAAGAACATCTTACAGAGTAGCCACAATAGTACTCCCTTCCCCCAGCTCTCTGCTCTATCCCTTTCTTGCATTTTTTTTTAATCCCTTCTTCATGGATGTCCATGAAAAATAATTTAGCCAATAAAATTGATAGTTTTGTTTCCTTAAGTATCCTGAAATTTGTTCCAGTGTACCATTATGAACCCATCTGCAAATGGCAGTGGCAATGCAGCAGAACCTTACCTAATCTAGGGAAAGGACTTATTGTGAGAGGGTCAGGAGTAAGGAGCTCCAACCATCCCAAAGCAAGCCAGTCCCCCTCCAGAGAGTTTTCAAGATGTGTTGAGCAGGTAAATGTCAAGGGAAACAATGGCACTGAGGAAAATCTTTAACATATGGCAAAAGACATCTTGCTTTACAAAGAAAGAATTGAAAGATGCAAAATTAAAGGTAAGTAAGGTCAACTCCCATTGAAAATCTGTGACTGCTTAAACCACTGATTGAAGTCTAGATAGAGGAAACATATTTCTGACATCTTAAAAATAGTCCTAGTAAATGCCTCACATATGCTTTGAATTTTTCAATGTCTGAACTGTCTATAATGCTCCATGAGTGCCTGACTTACGCAGCTCATTTCCACATGTTAACTATTTTTTTCCAGGTTAAAAAAGAAACAACAAAAGAAAAGAAACCTCCCACTATTCAGTGCAATGCTCATGCACTTCTTAATCTGTCATTTGGAGGAGAACAGGCTTCTCGCCCAGTGAGCTTGTGCCCTTGTTGCCTTGTTCTGGGAGTGCTGGGGTGGGGAGGGCACGGCTGGCAGTGGATGTCACCCAGAGCTGTGTGTTATTTCCAAACACAGACCAGGCAAACTCCTGGTTCATGCACTGCTGGTACATGGATTGGCTGGAAAGAGCTGATAGCAGGAAGCTGGAAAGTTCTCCCAGCTTGGTAGAGACCGAGTATCATGTTACAGCTCAGTCTCTACCACCCCATGGCGCACTACTCTTGAGAGCCAGTCCGAGAAATGTATTTAGGAAGACTGGTAGTGTGGATTGCCTCCTTTAAGAAACATGAATATTCATGTTTCAGCTTGCAAGGGATAGACCATGCTTAAGCCAAACCTTCAGAATAATACATGGCAGGGAAATCTCCTAATGGTGGTCTGCTATGAAGGAAACACCCATGCAAGCAACTTATTTCTGATTTGAAATCTCAGGGATTGGATGTCACCCCAAGAAAATTTTTCCCTAAGTTGTGTGGTGCCCCATATCACGGAAGTTGCATGGATGGTAAAACAGTTGTGCTTTCTGGAGGAAACGTGTACTTTCTGGTGCTTCAGTTATTGTATCTCTTGTTCACGTTCTTCCTTGTTAAAATAGACTAAAACACTTCAAACACTTTCTTTTACAGAAGAAATTATTGTACAAATGTTGTAAAAATGCAGTAATTTCCAGTCTCAGTGGTTAATAGGTTTGGGGATCGCAAGACACAGTGAAAGATGGGGGTTGAAGAAAAGAAGTGAGAAAATAACGAAACAATAGAATTGTCAGGTTTTGCTTAGTGAGTAGCTGTCTTGGCTTTCTACCAAAGCTGTTATTTCTGTGCCTCTGCAGACGGAGGTGACATACACTGTGGATCTTGCATGTCATCCTGCCTAGACTTTGGAGGAGGCTCTGCACTGATTCATGCCTGTGAGAGACTACATCTATTTTTATTTCCTTTGGATAAAATGTAGAGAAACTAACGTGTATGTGAGAGTCATAGAGGTCATGTAGCAAGTAAGAAACATGGTACAGTTATCAGTTTCACTTTTTTTTTAACCAAAATGTACATCTTCACAAAATATGGGTATGTGGAATTTAAATTTCATGGTTACTAGAAATCCAAATGTAGAAATTAATGGAAGCTTAAAAAAAAATGCTCCCACTGAGTACTTACTTTATCAATGAATTAAACCTAAATAGTTTTGTTCAATTTTAAAATTCTAGTTGCAG